>NC_090879.1:321917-331917 GCF_036669935.1 Montipora foliosa
ATTTTACATCTGGTACAGGATTTCCATAAACTTTGCATCTCAGAGTAACATTCTCTCCTTTTATTCCTGTTGCATTCCGTGGGTTGACGGTGAATTCGGGTGGAGCTAGCAAAAAAAAAATTCTAAGCTTGATAAAGTCTACTTATCATATAGCATGCATTCGTAAACAATCCGATTGTGAATTAGCAAATACAGCTGTAAGGATAGTTCATCTTAAGTCAAGGAAACGAATGATTATTTATTGTTATTTATTATGATTTATCAAATTAAATTACCTATTAATTATGTCATTGGAGCCTTGTCTATGTAACATGCTAGGGTAATAACACTTCAAGTAATGTACTTTAACGTTAGACACCGTAACTGCCGCACATGATTATAACATACAGCAGAGTTAATAGAGGGAAGCACTGAGGAAACTAAAGTGCATGACCGGTCACCTTTTGATGGCCAACTGGTTATGCATGTTAACGAACGTCCCGCAATGGCTGTCAGACTGACTAACTGAGCTGGGAGCTCTGTGACAACCCTCCTTCTTTAATTTAATAAGTGGTTATGGACTGCTATAAAAGAAATATTCTAATGAAAGTGAGGGTTCTAAGAAATCAAATTAATTACTCACACTGTACAGTCAAGGTCGCAGGAGATGAAGTCAAGTTGCCCTCACTGTTGCTTGCCAAACATCTGTATTGTCCTGCGTCTGATCTTTGAATATCCGTAATAATCAAACTATGATTGTTGCTCGTCGACGAAACATTAACTCGTGAATTTCCGGCGAGTTTTAGTTCCTTACCATTCTTTGTCCAAATAACACTGGGTGGTGGATCGCCATCTATAGTGCAGCTAAATATCACGTCTCGTCCTTCAACTGTCGTTGCATTTTTTTGAAGGTAAGAGATTTCAGGTGCAACTTAGAATTAACCACAAAAGTAGAAATTACAACGTCAATTTTCGGAAAATATCTGTTCGGAAGACGATTTGAGATCTAGAATTTTCGGAACGTTTGTTGTAAAAATTCTTGCTTGATTCGTCCTAGCATTTTCGAACATCCAAAAGACAAGTTTTAATCCCTAAAATTTTCGGATCACTAGACTTTCAGCTACGAATCCCGAACAGTTGAAAAATTTTTAGGGGATAAAAATATGCCTATATCTACTGTTTAAATACTAACATACGTTTGACAATGCTATGTCTAAGGGGTTTTGAAATATATTCTCTCGTTGGGTGCCCCTGAAATTAGTCGTTGTTAAGTATTTCTTAAGAAACGAAATTCTGAGGAGGCACTTTGAAAGATTGTTCCTCTTTCATTTCCAAACATAGAGTCAATGTTGTCGGTCAAAACCGTTCTAAGGTTGAATCCGTTTTTACTTAGGTAAAATTGGTGATCCTCATTTTACCTGGGTTGAATATCAAAGCAGCTATCAACCCACCAAAAAGGACTTAAAACACCTATACCCTCCCTCGAGCGCCGTGTTACTCATGGCAACACATCTTCGTATTGTTTTATATCATCTTATCGGTTTCTGTGTTCATTCAATTTTCAACATAATAACATAATAAGGGATCAAAAAACTGTACTATGCACTTAACGGTACTCGAATTCGGACCCTCCAGATCTGTAGTCCTGTGTGTCTTCGCCACTACACTAGAACGACGAACATACTCAACTGATATCCATGTATAATAACCAAAGCTAATCCTAACCTCACCCTCATAATTCTCTAGGATTAATTTAGGTTTCTTCAATTCCTCTGAGAGCGTATTCAACGTAGGTAAAATAAGGATGAACAATTTAACCTAGGTCAAAACCGATTCAACCTGAGAATGGATTTTACCGGCAACATCATTAATGATATCGCTCTCTTCTTCCCTTTGCTTTAACTACCAGGTAACCGTATTTTAAAAATCCTACACCTTCTTTTCCTACTCTGGAAATTGAATATATTTACAATATACTTTCAGGTTCTCTCCATGTGAAGCTACACTGCCCACACCGTTAATTGCCACACACTGGTATAATCCTGCGTCTGCTCGACTGAGATTAACAATATTCAAACTGTGAATGCCTCTCCCTGAAACTGCAGTTAACCGTGGATTACCTAGTACATTCAATCTCTTTCCACTTTTTGTCCAATAAAGAAGGGGTGAAGGGTTTCCTTCAACTGTACAGCTAAATACAATATATTCGTTTCCTTCTCCTCTCCTGCCTAGTCCTGCCCGGTGGCAACTGGTTTAGGATTGCGGGTGCAACTGAAAAGAAATCGAAAACATAAAATTACAAACGATATGGGTGTCAGTTAAAGCATCAGGAACGAAGTTAAACACAAACCACCCAAAACTGGAAAATCAATAGAAGGCAAGCAGCTTATATAATTAGTTTTCAATTACACACTCGGTTGCAAAAGGCTTTGATGAAAATCCGATCCAAAATATTTTGAGCTATTTTATAAAGAAAATAGATCGAAGCATCTGGCGCCGATATTATCCAAGTCAGCAAACGGTCATTACCCTGATTTATGAGAACAAATGTCGTCTGTAAATAAAGAAAAACATGTTCTCGCCACTGAAAACCTTGGAGTACTTTTTTGTGGTCGTAAATGGTCAAATGAATTACTTACAATGTACAGTCAAGGTCGCCGGAGATGACGTCAAGCTATCGTCACTGTTACTGGCCAAACATCTGTATTGCCCTGCATCTGATCTTTGAATATCGGTAAGAATCAGACTATGATTGTTGCCCGCGGACGAAAAGTTAAATCGCAAATTTGCCGCGTGTCTCAGTTCCTCTCCTTCCTTTGTCCAAATAACACTGGGTGGTGGGTTCCCATCTACGGTACAGCTGAATAACACGTCTTGTTTTTCAACTCCCGTTGCATCCTGCGGAGGGTAGGAGATCTTTGGTGCAACTAGTAATTAAAATAACAAGAAAAAATCGCCATTCGTAAGTCTGCATGGCGCAACCAAACAAATGTTATTCTGGAAAGATCATTTGGAAACTTACCAGCCCCGATGCCAGCGGAGTCTTTCACAAATACCCGTATTCACTGAGAAATCGAATGGCTGTGCTTAAAATAGTTCAGTTTTTCCATTATTATGTGGCAAAGATCCGTGTGCTCTGATTGTCCAAGACGTGCATTTCCGTTTTGGAGCGAAGCCGTTAAATTCAAAATTTGCAACCAAAACCGCGAAAAAAGAAATGAATTGTGTCATTCTTCACAGCGAAACTACCAGAAAAAAGCTAAAAGGATTAAAATTTTGCAGAGGTTTCAAAGCGAGTTTCATTTTTCGAGTGCCATGGTGAATAAAAAACTTACTAACCGAGCTTGCTCCAGCCGTACTGGGGAATGAGGGAGTCCAGTTTGCTAGTCATAAGTAGGTCGACGATTCGAAGTCCTGTCATCAACTAATCAAAACTATAACATTTAAGAAACCAAATACGTATTGCCTAAATTAATGTATCACTAAAAACCGTACAAGAGTACAAAAAAAGATGCAATTGACTTTTTTCATCGAGAAATCTGCAAAGTGATAAGAAAAGACAAATATTGGAGATATGAGCATGCAATGGAGTTTGTAAAATAGCGAGGTGCGCATGTTCACGTATGAAGTCGATTGATTCCGGGAAGTCATGTTACAACGGTCGCCCACTGTGGCAGACGATTGAATAGGTTTTACAAGTCGAAACAGGGCTCGGCACATTTCCGTTAGGCTTTGTGGGCATCGGCTAATCTTGGCAGATGACGGTGTAGCATCAGAATGTTCAGTCCACAGGATAAAACAATTCCTTCCGTTGAACTTTAATACTAATAAACGTATTTTAATACTTACAAACGCCTTTCTTAATTAAATTGAGCGTGTGGAACGACAGGAACCAAATAAGGTAATATACCACGAAACAGGAAAAAGATCCTTCTGTGTGAAATGCGTGGCTCATCATATACGTGCCTAACTAAATGCGTCATTTTGAACTAAGGGCCTGTTTACATCGAGAAAGGGTGCTTGTATAAGGGGTAAACGAATAGCCCCTCTTTACATGCAAAGTCTTGTCCCTAGGGCTATCGCGATTATTGAATTTGGCGACCAGGTAGACAACCAGCTCTTTTCGGTAAAATTCATATTCCTCGCTGTTCATATCCTTAAGTTCTTTTCCCGGGTCCTGAACAATTTCAGGGTAAAAACTTCGGGAAAATCCACTACCATGCATCGGCGTATTTCCGCAGACATTGTGGATAGATCGGCCTCGAAGTCCACGCCGCTAAACTCACACTTGGTTTTGAATTCTGTAATGTACTTCAGGAATATCTCCACCGCTTCCGATGTCCATGACCACTTCTTAGGATCTTTTATTTCTCCACATCTTTCCGAGTCGAGCGGCTTTCCGTCGCGCTCTCGTCGACAATTGGTTTGTCATCATCATCGAGGTCTTTTCGCCAAATGGCGACACTGTAGTCCTCCGACTGTTCCGAACTCTGTTCGATTTGGCCAGCACAGAACGGCGAAAATATTCCTCGGACTTACACGCGCACTAAGCCATTACAGACTTTCGCGGTAATCTGACAGTAACCCGATCCCAAAAAAGTTGACCCTTCTAGAAGGGTGACCCTACCTCAAGTGTCTACATGGCAAAACGTTGGTCCTCCTAGGAAGGTAACCCTACTAAGCAGATAGGTTGACCCTACCCCTAGAGTGACCGTACCTCTCATGTAAACCAAACCGGAAATTACAATAGGCAAGGTTTACCCTTCTAAGAGGCTGCCCCTTCTAGAAGGGTTACCCTATCTCCATGTAAACAAGCCCTAAAACGCCCAAAACAAAATCATAGGCAAACAAACATCAGACTACCTTGACATGCTTCTCAGCTTAGGATTTATGCCAATCATTACCAAACCAACTAGAATAACGGATCATACGGCCACTCTTATCGATCATATCTGCACGAATACGCCTGAAAAACTAATAAGATCTGGACTTTGTCTTGCGGAGAATTCTTATCATTTACCAGTATTCTGCACAATGGCGAACACATTGCCTACAAATAATGAACCTAGATTTTTCGAGACTTAGGCATTTTAATGAAAATGCCTTTCACCAAGACTTACTTGCAATTGATTTCAAAAGCTTGATAACAAATGTTAATGAAAGTATCATGTGACTACTATTGTAGACAATCTGCGCGCTATTACAGACCGCCATGCTCCTTTGCGCAAAGCATCAAAACAGCAACGGAAGCGTTTAGAAAGGCTTTGGATTTCGAAAACTATCTTGCAGTCGATTAAACAAAAACATAAATTATTGAAGACTCATTTATTCAGTAAGTATCCAGGCAAGGTATAAAGTATACACAATGTATAGTAACAAGTTGACTAGGATTATACACGCAGCTAAAATGAATTATTTTTCTAAACAAATTGAACTGAATAAAGAAAACATAAAATGTACATGGAAATTAATTAGCAAAGTAATAAGCACAAAAAGGTAAATTCTCAACTTACAATTAAGAACTGTTACGTGACAATAGCCCTTTTCACGGTTACTTAGTTTTTCTCATTTGCATTACAATATAATCTAGCATGTATGTGAGGCAATTTCGGGCTATTTTGTAGTTTTAACCCAAAATTGCCTCGCATCCACGTTAGATTACATTGTAATGCAAATAACAAAAGCTAATCGTGAAAAGGGCTATACTCACGCAGAGTATTTGTGATACTGAATTAAACAACCACTTTATCAATGTTGGAAATGGCTTGGCAGATAAACTACCAAGCATGACATAGACCCTTCAGTTTATATAGATAGAACTGTGTAATTCATATAAGAGCAAAATGAATGGATAAATATTGACCAAATAGTGACACACTTATTGATACAATAAGGCCCGTTTCAAACGTCGAACTGTGCCGAATCGATTGCAAATGCGAAAAATCTATTGTTTTCGCTCATTTGCATTAGATTCGGCACATTGCAAAGTTTGACGTTTGAAACGGGTCTAACATGTGGTAGATACATCAACAAACGTTCATGACTGAAAGATACAGCAAGTAATAGGAGGAAAGCTACTATAACAGCCATTTCAGCATCCAACGTCATTGCAATTTTTCCGCATAGATCACAATCAGTGAATCGTTCGGAGTAGATTGCAATGCAATGACATGCAAGATAGAAAACAACCAATAAGGAGGCAAGCAAATATACCAACAATGATAAGAGAGTCAAGAGACATTCATGTCGGAAAGCCTGCGGGTCGGAACTATTCATCAATATTGAACAATAAGCACAGTGTAAGCATGACAGAGTCGGTGTTTTTAATTGTTCCGAGAAGCTGCTCGAGATAACTCTGATGTAAACTGCATCTGTTAAATGGCAGCCGATGCGTTTCAGATCACAAGGCCATTGATTCCGTGAGAAAATATTTAACACTCACTCGCGTAAACGGAAACATCTCTCTTATCTTGATGACATGTTTCAGTCAAACCTACAACAAAGTGAAATTTAACATTTGTTTCTATTACAATCCTTGGTTGTAGTTATTGTATCGCTCTCACGCACTTCCAGCTTTTTTATGTCTGCAATAGCCCATTCTCCGCAACGTACTTGCTTCAAAATGTTATGGAGATCTCCATTCAGGGCTTTGAAATATTACCTAACTTTACTTCACTTGATTTTAAAGTGGATAAAAATGGTTAGCTTTCTCTTAAGGTTTGGGCTGTTACTATTCTTCTATACGTACCATGAAGATGATTAGCAGTTTGAAGTACTTCTAACCTGATTTATTTCAGAACCCACCGCTGCTTCTCAAAATGTGAGAGGAAAAAGCATCAGTTCAACCAGTATCTTAGTTATACGTGGGACGAAGTTCCACTGGGTGATCGGAATGGTGTCATCTTGACTCATACAATCACCTATAACTCGCTTACAGAGGGCGACAATGGCAGCGAAACTGTCAATTCTAATAAATTCCACAAGGAGCTAACGAATCTGAAAGAATTCGTTAACTACAGCATCACGGTGTTTTCAACGAATCAGATCGGAGATGGACCAACCAGCAATCCCATTTTTGTTACCACCAGCGAGGCTAGTGAGTATTTTTGATCTTTTTCTCGTATTTTCAGCTATTGTTTGGTTGATCTCGGAGCTACAGCAACACAAGAGTTGATGTATAGGTATGTTCATTTACTTAAGGACGTGTTTCATCACATCTAACAACAATCACACATTTTAAATGAACTTGGTACTGCGTGATCGATTCTGCAGAAATATGGCTGACGGCACTGAAAATGTGTGGGCTTTTTTGTTTACTTATTCTGTTTGTTTGATTCATGATATTCTTCTAAAAATCAATTGTTCACTTTTTTTTTGCAGTCAAAGATGATCGAACCTCTGGACGTTCTTTCCATATCATCTTGGGATTTGCCTGTGGCTTTGCCTTTCTCTTCGCTGTCTCTATCTTTATTGTTTTCAAACGATTCAGAAGAAAAAAGAAAAACACTTTTATTGAGGTATATAAAAACATGAATATGATCTTAGTGAATGCCCTACTTGTTTAGTACGGAAGAGAAATTCTAAGACCTTGGCGCGATGAGAACAAGGATCAATTTATGTTGAGAACAAAAACAGTAGAAACACGTTGGAATGAATGTGAAAAATATTTGCATATCATCCACTTTCCTTTGTCTTTGTCCTTTAAACCTCTCTTTCAAGCTGAATTTTAATATATCGAAATTAAAAAAGTCCTATAGGAAGTATCATTGAATGACAACGTAGTCTATATAGGGTCTATTTAGAGCCGAACAGGCTTCCAATGTAGGAAACCATCTTAGTATGCTTGCAATCATGGAAAAAAGCTCGATTAGCAGAAGGATTTCGTGTATTGTCGCATAAACACGTACGTCCTGTAACAGGTTCTCGACGACAAATACGTCTGCCAACACAAATTCAGCTTTGTTGATTTGAATTTCAAGATAGAAAATGTCGATTACGTTTTCCTTTACTTCAGAATAAGCTTACAATTTTTCCCTTCTTTAAAGCAAAGGGACGAAGAAGATGATGTTACCATGCAAGAAATGACACCGGAAATCATGAACGAGCTCAGAGATCGTAACCAGCAAGCCTGTGTGGGTCAGCCAACACTACCAGGTTCGGATGAAGACGAACCTGTGGTCGTTGATAATGAGACGTACCTGAACCAAATGGGATTTGAAAGGAACTGGGAAATTCCTCGAGAAAGACTGGAAATAACAGAAACGGAACTTGGTGGAGGAGAGTTCGGAGTTGTTCGGAAAGGAACCTATTTGAGAAGAGATGGGAATGAATTACCCGTTGCTGTTAAAATGTTAAGAGGTCAGTTACGATCAAAACCCTCCTTTAATATCTTCGTTTTGAATGACTAAGATCGACATCCCCGATCATCATAATGATGTTGATGATGGGATTACGATGACGATGATGATAATTGTTACACACTTAGGTAGACAAGATGTTTTAAAATGACAAAACTTGGGTTTGATTGACACTTTAGTAACATTTATTCAGCGATGCCTGTGCTGATGATGGGTATCATCAATATCACAAAATAATCCCCATTCACCACTCACGTTTTACCACTCTACTTTTCGCATGTTTAAAAGTTTTCCCGCCTGTATTCTTAGATGAAAATGACCAAAATCAGCGCATGGCTCTCATCCAGGAGTTGGAGATACTTCGCAAAGTTGGCCGCCATACAAATATAGTGAGCTTAATCGGAGCATGTTCATTTGAAGGTAACGTGAAGCAGATAGTGCGTTTTCCTGGAAATATACACCTATTTTGTGGTAGCATTGAGAGAGGTAACAAATTGTATCCTCTTCTATTACTGCTTACATATCATATCCTTTCGTCCTCAGAACCTTTATGTGTGGTTATTGAATTCGTACCTGGGGGAAGTCTGGATAATGTATTGCTTGACAGCCGAATTCCTGCTCAAACACATGCTGCAAATTATGTCAACATTTGTTCAAAGCTGTCCGAGCGAGACTTGTTAAAAATTGCTAAAGACGTTGCAAATGGAATGCGGCACCTCGAAAGGAGGCTGGTTAGTGACAGATGTGCGCTTGCCTCTGTTGACGTTGATGTAGTTGTTTTTTTTAAGTCAACAAAGCCATGTGTGTTTTCTACATTTTGTAAACTTAGGAAAGGTAAATGTGTATATAACCTCTAAAGAGTCGAACGGCCTACAGGAAGAGTGCATTATAATAATTGCATATTGTTCTTAAAACACTCAATTTTCAGGAATAATAAATCTTTATCTTTGACGTTCTTTGGTTTAGAGGGGAGCTTTCACCAAGTTGTTTATCTGCGGTCAAGGGCGTAGCTGGGGGGGGGGTCCTGGGTTTCCCGTGACCCCCCCCCCTCCCCCTTTGTAAGCCGTTTTTTACTCAAACAACCTACAATATTCAGGTTGCGAAAACGCGAGTACCCTCTGTTTGACAGTGTGACCCCCCCCCCCCCCCCCCTTTGAAAAATCCTGGCTACGCCCATGGCGGTAGTAGCTTTTCAAGAGGATTTTGTGTCCACATCCTTTGTTTCCAATAGCTGTTCGATCATGGCATTTGCATTCTAATGAGACAGTTTGGTGAGAATCACAGTCCATAAGATAACAAAAAAATCGTGGAATATGAACAAAATTAAATCGTTGTAAAAGCAAAAAGATTAATTTTCTCTCTTTTTCAGGGCCAGGCACAGACTGTTATGTTGTCACAGTAGTTCACACCCCCACGATTGATATTTTTGCTTATCAGTACTTCATTCGGGCTCATGCATCTTTTATTTTGCTATCACTTTAGTGTGTTCACAGGGACTTAGCGGCTAGAAACATTTTGATTGGCGAAGGGCTGGTAGCCAAGGTAGCAGATTTTGGACTGTCACGTGACATTTCACAAGACGGAGAGTATATAAAATTCACAGAGGTACGCGAACATCATGTAGTTTTCTTTAAGAACTAATTAATATCTGCAAACCGAAACAA
>NC_090879.1:336917-339417 GCF_036669935.1 Montipora foliosa
TGTTTTCCATTTTTGGTCTGGAGAGCCATCTTCAAATTCATGTTCAGATGACACTATCTCATCATTGCATAACTATTTTTTAACATCTGGTAATAGCCAGTGGGGATCTAAATCTTCATAATCACTGTTATCCTCACCATCATCATGTATATCCATTTTATCGTCGACAAGCACGTCTTGAAGTGGTGGTGAGGGGATTGTATCGAACTTGTTAAAATTTCATGGGTTGGAAAAATTGCTGTGGATGTATCAATGGGATTTGGGGGTGCTGCCATGGCATAATTGTGGTCATATGGAGTCTTCCATTTGACAGCATGTGGATTTTGTGGGATATCATCCTCTATATAAGTATAGGAGAACACGTCAACATTTGCAGTACCACATACACCATTATCATTGCCTTTAGTGTTGCACATCTCAGTTTGAACCTCCACACCTTTTAGGGTAATGGGATCAAAACAGCATAAAATTCCCACATCACGCATTTCTGGGATTGTAGCAGGCATTTCCAAATCAATGCAGATTGGAGGTTCATTAGTCACTGGGTCATCTGAAGATTCGTTGTCCTCGATGTCTGCAGCAGGTAGTTGTGAAAGAGCCTAAAACAAAAAAGAATGGGAATATGCAAGGTAATTCTTTTCACGTTACTACAACTTGAATCCCTTAAATTTGCCTAAGTTCCGTTTTGCCATTTCTTCCTGTTATTTGAGTAACAAACTTGAAATATAAACACTGGAAATTACCGATTATAGTTCATTTGTAAGGTCGGTTAATTCGCCATTATTTTCCAAGTAAACTGAGCATAATCTATTTTAAAACTGGACGGATGTAGACTGAAATTTGTCGCCATGAAACCATTGTTTATACATCGGGTCGCGCGACCCCCTCAGTTCAAAGCGTGTGCAAACATCGACCTGTAGGTGGCGAAACACTAACATCTCGAGGCCTTGGTCACTAAAGGCGATGTTTGCTTGATAACCGCGGCCTTTTCGCTTCGGGGCCGTTTTGTAGCTAAACAAGGATGGAATAGCATCATCTTTCAAGTCCCTCCTAGATTTTTCCCCTATAAATTGTGCCCGGAGATCTATCTCGAAACAGCTTGGCATGAAATGATCGCTGCCGCTGTTTTCAAGTGGTGGCATATTCTTCCGTCTGATTCTGCCGAGCCATGCCTTCGCGCGATCGTCTTGTGTGATCCTGTGGTAAGTCACCGTGTACGTGTGTTCCCGTTTTTCTTTGTCTTCTTTGAATAATTATGGCAACCAGGTACACAACAGCTCACTAATTCACTTGAAATAATCAGAGCACATTCGAAGATACAGAAACAACGACAGGACTTAAAATTTAAGCAAAGTTGAAGAATGAAGAAGCAGATTTTATAAAACCCCGCGGAAGATTGACGATTCTACGTCACCACGAGCTGCTGACCACTGACCGCGGCTCAAATTTTCTTCACAATGACGGATTTCTATTTGCATTTTCGGTCGTCTTTCAGGTACAATATTTAATTCGAATGAAATGATATAGGAATGATGTTATCAAAAATTGAGACATAAGGCAGAGACCAAACATACAAAATAACTTCAATTTTACCCCGGAGTTCCCCTTGAATCATGTTAGTTCTTTTGTTGAAAAAAATCGCTAATGGTTGGTGAGACTTCTTAGCAATGAAAGCATGCCTATTATTAGGAGAGAATTAAGGTGTAACCCTCTACTTGTTGTGTTTTTGGAATCATTTGTAGCTGGTCCTTTGGCGTCGTTCTATGGGAAATCGTCAGCCTTGGTGAGTAAATGTTAAAACGGTTCACATGTTTGAGCCGTGAAAAAAAAAGCACCATAACTTGAGCTCACTTTGCTACAAGTTGCCTGACAGTGCTGTTTGAGTTGATTTACGATTGGAGCTTGATTTCTTTTGGCTTGAGATCTTGCTCCAAATTCTTGCTGACAAATACCGGTTGCAAAGTAGTGCGGCCAATCTTATGACTGAGATCATGCAGTTGTCTTCGCACCGCGTTAGTTGACGTTCGGTCCTTAAAAGGACCTATCACAATGATCCTATCACCAGGGCTATCAACCCCTGAAGAATATTGAGAAGAAAAACGCGCAAAAAAAGTACATTGGCATTGCAACATTTAATTTGATTGGTTTATTTTGGAGCAATCACATTATTGCTTGTCATGAATTACAATCCGTAAATAGCAACGAACGGTTTACAGGAGTTTATGAAATTATTATTGTTGTTAAAGTCGTTTCTCTCTAGAAATGACAAAGTTCGGCGATTAATCGGGAGATTTCAGACCAGAGTCTCCTGGATTATCCGGGATAGTTGACAGCCCTGTACCACAATGATAAATTCCACCATTAACAAATTTATTCATAATATTTCATCAAGTGGGAGAGAAACACAAGTGGAAGACAACAGGGTTCTTTCTGAGTAATTCTCCCTTTCAAGGAGCAAAGGTCCGCTAACGCGGTTAGAAGACAAATGCGTGATCTCAGT
>NC_090879.1:344417-356917 GCF_036669935.1 Montipora foliosa
TTTGTTATTACTGTTTTTGGTTTTTTTTTGGCTTCTACTGCAGCTCTCAATTCTGAAATGAACAAAATATTTGATGGCCGAAGTCTTTAAATTAGTATCGCTTAACGTAAAGGGCATAAGCAACTTTAAAAAGAGACGAACAATGTTTACTTGGTGCAGGAAACGTAAAGCTGATATAATTTTTTTGCAAGAAACCCATTCAATAGAAAAAACAGATACTCAATGGAAGAATGAATGGGGTGCAGAGATTATGACAAGCCATGGTAGCTCCAGTGCACGTGGAGTTGCTATCTTGATTAAGAATGGTTTTGATTGCACCATCCATCAAAAGATCCTAGACCCTTTGGGACGCTTCATCATTCTTAAAGCTGATATCAAAGACCAAACATATGTCTTAATTAATGTTTATGCACCAAACAAGGACAAAGATCTCGTATCGTTTTTCAATAATTTACTCGCAACGCTACAAAGAGAAAACTTAGATTCAGAAGATAATATCATTATAGGAGGCGATTTCAATTGCCCTTTAAATCCAGAGATTGACAAAAAAGGAGGGATAATTATTCAAAGAAAATCAGTTACTGCCTGCATTGATTGTCTACAAAATCAACTAGATCTGGTTGATATTTGGAGAATTAAAAACCCAGACATAAGAAGTTTTACCTGGAGTCAAAAGTCTCCAAGAATTTTTTGCCGTCTCGATTATTGGTTAATTTCTAATAATTTGAACGATTTAGTGAAATCAAGTGATATAATTCCAGCTATTCGAACAGACGATGCTGCAATTTCGATAGAGATTTCAGAGCTAGAAAATGAGCAGAAAGGTCCCGGCTATTGGAAAATGAACTGTTCCATGTTGAAGGATGAAGAATATGTAAATAATGTTACTGAAATGCTTCCAGTATGGACGGCAGAGGGACAAAAAGAAATTTCGGACAGTCGTATCCTTTGGGATTGGATCAAATATAATATAAGGGCGCACGCTATTAACTTCTCCAAGAAAAAGCCAAGGAAGGAAATGCAATAGAATTAAGTCTCCAAGATCAGCTTAGAGAGGCAAAGGAAGAATACGAAACTACGCCTAGTGACTCTAACGCAACTCGCTTTAATGCGGCTCAGGAAAAGTTAGAAACTTTCTATGAAGAAAAAACTAAAGGAATAATTATACGTGCACGTGCTCGTTGCCATGAGCATGGAGAAAAGAGCACAAAATATTTTTTAAACCTCGAAAAAAGAAATCATATAAAAAAGCATATAAGAAAACTTCACATAAGCGGAGTAATAAAAACAGATCCATTTTGTATATTAAAGGAGCAAGAAAGGTTAATCTACAAAAACTTGTATAAAAGCAGTACTACTGATCCAGATCTTGCATTTAAAATTGATTCTTTCCTAAACGATTTAAATATACCCGCACTTTCTGAAGACCAGAAAAAATTTTGTGAAGGAAATATTTCAGCAGAATAATAAAACTCCTGGTAATGACGGCATTCCTATTGAATTTTATAAGACATTTTGGTCAGTAATTAGCGATAGCTTTATGAACTACATCAATGAATCCTTTGAAAAAGGTGAGATGTCTAGTTCTCAAAAACAAGCAATCATTACACTAATTGAAAAGAAAGGGAAAGATCGCTCACTTTTAGAAAATTGGCGTCCAATCTCCCTCGTTAATGTAGACACCAAAATAATGACGAAAGCAATTGCATCGAGAATTAAAAATGTCTTGCCCGATATTATTCATCCAAATCAAACAGGATACGTAAAAGATCGGTTTATAGGCGAAACTATACGATCTATTTATGTTGTTATGGACTTTACAGTGAAAGAAAACATTCCCGGTTTAATGTTATTCATTGATTTTCAAAAGGCATTCGATAGTGTTGAATGGGAATGGCCGTTTTTATGCTAGAGACGTTAAAGTCGTCAAGACGCATTTGACGTCTGAGACGTTAAAGCCGTCTGCTATAAAAACGGGACGCATAAAAGTAGACAAACTACGGACAAAAACAAGATTTTGCTAAAAAAATGACTAGGTTCTATTATCGGAAGACACTGGACATGAGCAAACTCGGCCCCAAATAAACGTTAACACACGAATAGATGAGCAAATAAACGTGGCGGAATTGCAGCTTCTCAAATTTATGTCTCGACGTCGCCTGGAAGGACAGATGCAAATTTTTTTTTGTGACAGAAATCAGTCTAGGAATCAGCATTTTCTGGCGATGGACGAGGAACTAGATTTAGCCACGGCACATAGCTTGTTTGTCTTGTCGACCAAGAGAGCAAGGAAGGAACGAAGTGCAGATTAACAAAGGACTCAGGGCTACATGTGTCCAAGTTAGGGCGTCCCGTTTTTATACTAGACGCATTTAACGTCTGAGACGTTAAAGTCGTCTGTTAAGTGCGTCTCAACGACGCACTTAAAACACGACGTTAAAGTCGTCAGACGTTAAATGCGTCTGTCTTATTTCTCGTTTTTATACTAGACGTGAAAGTCGTCTTGAGACGACTTTAACGTCTCAGACGACTTTAACGTCTCTAGCATAAAAACGGCCAATTTCTTTTAAATGCTTAGAGGCATTCAATTTTGGTTCAGATTTCCTTCATTGGGTTAAAGTATTCTACAAAAATATACAAAGCTGTATCTTGAATAACGGCAGGACATCAAATTTCTTTACGCTGGAACGAGGAGTTCGGCAGGGAGACCCGTTGTCTCCATATCTGTTCGTAATAGCTGTGGAAACACCGGCTATCGCCATTAGACAGAATTCGGTACCTTCTATCGAATCAGCCAATCCATCTTTCTGCGCAAAACGTTTTATTTGGAGTTTTATCAAAACAATGTCCTTTATCAAATTTATTAAACTATTTCATATTAATTGGAAAATTATTTTTGTGGGACTGCAGAAGAAGCCAAACACTTCCTAAAATTCAAGGACTGCAATCGAAACTAAAGATTAAATATGAAACTGAAAAAAAGATCAACAAAAACAACTTCTTTGAAAAGAAATGGGTACTCACTCCAATATAATTAATTAAGTTATTTATTTATTTATTTTTAATATGCATGTATCTTTTATTTTGTTGCTCATTGTTTTTAATGTAAGAATATAAATATAATTAGCATCTGTAATCGTATTATTTTGTAAGCAGTGTATAAATTGGTATTGCAAGTTTAAAAAGTAATCATATTGTATTTGTAGAGTAAGTATTGCAATTGTATTATTGTAAGTAGCACCTGTAATTGTAAGTGCATTGTATTGTAAGTAGTGCGTACGCAATTCAATTGTTAAATAGTTTTGATGGTAGTATAATGGATTTTAGTAGTTGTTAATTGTGTAATTTTTGTAAGTTGTGTAAGTAGATGTACCAGTGTTGTAAGTAGTGTGAATCATAATAAAAAGTTATCGATCAAAAAAAAAAAAAAAATTTGAAAGCTGACGTCTCGAGTGTTAGCCCTTCGATTCGTCAGAGCTAACCCTTTTCTGTCTTTCACAAATAGGACTACTTTTCATAATGAAAAAACATTGATATTATTTAATCATTCCTTTGGCAATATAACTTGTATAATACGAGATTCATAAACATTGGTCTCTCAGTAAGTAACTAAATTACCGTTAAACGTAACAATGGTATTATTTGTACTGTTACAATATTAATAAACTATAATTTATCTTGAAAGGAAATTACTCATTTGCAGAATGGCCTGTATGCAAGCTGAATGTAAAGGAAATTTCTTTGAATTAATCGAAAGTAAGATTAGTAGCACTGCACCGGTTTAATGTCGTAGGACAAATCAGTCATTGAACTTCTCCAAACTTGGTCATTACTCTAGCACAATGGTTTTCGATCTCAGTTATTTTTCCTAAAAGCATATTGGGTTACAAGGATAACATTTTACATCAAGTCGATCTCTATCAAAGAGAGGAATGTTGGAGCTTCCATTGGTTGTTGGGCATTTTCCAGATTTTCTGTGCATGGAATGGATGTGTTGACAACTTTCTGGCTGATTTCAACATATTTTCTAGAAGCCACTTTCCGCAAGTTGATGTTCGCTGTGAGAAATTCGACTGTGTGCTTAGGACAAGACTTAAAACACTTTCTCGTTCTGGAACTACTTTCTGGTTGTTTCCAGCGAAGAGTTTGCCGTTGCCGTAAACCCATTTTCTTAGAGTTATCATCTTTTGTTCTCTTTTGTTTATTGTTTCGACCTAAATCGATCCTTGTTTCCTGAAAGGCGGAGTTGCTTCTCTGTTTTTTCGTAAAAATCATCTTCTAAATAATATTTCTTTTTGTGAGTGGCCTTGCAATTCCTCTATGGTAGGTGAGTAGAAGGGAGGAAAAGATATCTAGTTCTTTTTTAGAAGTTCATAAAAAATAAAACCAGTTTTAAAAAAATACAATCTAAGAACAAAATTAAACCACAACAAACACACACACGTTACTCTTTTTTTTTTTATGAATTTAGCGCATTTTCGAGGATTGAGGCTGCATTTGCAGCCTTCAGGTTAGATGGAAGTTGCAGGCCGCGAACGGTAGTGATTTTACAATCATGTAGATTTATAACAAGACGCTTGGGGACGTATACAAGGATGCACTATTAAGGAAGTTCTGATTGTGAGAAATGATTTGCTGTAACAGTTTCATGTTAAAGGTTAATGCTTGTAATTAACATTGTCATCGGACAAGCGATATGACAAGCAAAAATTTTGAGCGGACGAACACAATAGTAATTGTTGTTTATGGCAGTAAGACTCACTCAAGATAAGTGTGCCCGTTCTAAAGAGTTTGTTTAACTTTAGCTATTTCAGCAGTCAAATCGTCTGTTAGCACCCTAATTTAATGAATGGCCATGGCTAAAAAATGTCTCGTGCTTAATCTCCCTGATAAATTGGAGAAACGGATGGTATGTTTTAACTTACTTTCCAGTGTCTTTATCTCCCAACCCCACTAAGGTGAAAGTCTCTGGGAACCAGGATGCTTAAATCTACCTTTTGCATAATGACACATTTTGAGGTCAAGGACACTAATCAGAAAGTGGCGAAGTCACAATGAAATTGTTACCATATACACTTGGTGCTCAGAGGAAAACGTGTTGTGGAAGAGGTCCTTGTATTAACTCTCCAGTCAAGGTTTTCAGAACCATTCCAGCTTGACCTCAATTAGTTGTTAAGGAAGGCTTTGATCGAAAGGGTTGAAGTTTAAGCGTAAACGAACTCTAATATATAGATTTAGCCAAGTCTAAAAGCGGAGCTCCCTGGCTATTTTTTCTTACTGCCTGTAGGGTTGGTGAAAGGAAAAGGTTTCCAATTGTGATGTACAAGTACAAGGAAGGGTTACGTTTTTAGAAACGTTGGCCGTGAAGCACTTATATTTCAACAGACTTAACTGATTAGAGTGTAATCTGAAGTGCTAGTTTTTTACCCCATATGAACCATGTGAGCGTTAACCCTACTAATGGAAATGGGTCCACACAACGACAGAGAAAAACTCTGACCAAGGTGGGAATTGAACCCACGACCTTCGGATTACGACACATTTTTTGGCGCGCGGAGCCACGCTATGATAAGTTCTCAATTTCACAAATGTGAAACGTTTATTTCAACAACCTCCACTTGCAATCAAATAAAACCATAGAGAAACATATATTGTCAGGTCACTCCACCACCCCCCCCCCCCCCCACCCCCGCTCTTCCCCCCAAACACACAACCCAACTCAACCCTTCTTTATGCCACTCTACACCTTAAAGTCCACGCAAAGAAACAACAGACACCACTCAGAGTAGACAAATATATTCACAAGAGACTATGGGGGTGGGGGGAATTAGTGAGTGAGTGAGGCTCGTTGGAGTGAGTGACTATGAGTGACGGTGAGAGTGAGTGAGTGACCTTTATTTCCATTTCTTCTAATTTTCAATTACTTTTTAAGGTTCACAGCACTTGTATATCATTATAAAGATGTAAGTACAAAGGGTAAGCACTTGCTCATGTACAATAAAAAACGGATTTTTATACACTGAAACTTACAACGTGGTATTTACAAATATTTGCTGCCATATAAGCAATTATTGAGAAAACGTTGAATTAAACGATCAGGAAGTTGTTCTTATGAGTGAACTGCATTATTTTCTTTATCAAACCAAAGCTACTAAGATAACTACTCACTTAAGGAAAACACTACAATCCGGCGTGGCTCAGTTCATGTTAACAATATCAGAACTCACAGAATGGAGCAAGATAATTCATGCTGCTAAAATTCATGTTTTCTCACAAGTAGATTTCTTAAACTGAGGAAGATGAATTTCAATGAAAAAAAAAAAACCAGTTATACTCTCTCTTCCCTTATACAGAAATCAATCCCAGGAACAAGGATTCGCAATAATCACTGTAAGTGAAACGCTTCAAAAATATAATAGCAACTCTCTAACAGATTACAAGCCAATGACACCCTAGTGCTTTCAAGAAACCTTATGAAATGTGTCGTATCTTTAAGATACGATTCCTGTATTTGTGCTATTGGCTGAAGCAGTTTGTCTACGAATGGTGATAGGCATTCTGTTGGGCCATCACACCAAGATATGATAGGCCTTCCGACTAATGTCGGTTTGTGAATTTTCATGAGGGTATAGAACACTGGAATTCGAGGCGGACCTGGTGTTTGGCTAAACAATTTAGCCGTCATTTCGTCTATGCACCCTGCTTGACGAAGAGAGTTAATGAGGTGTTTAACTCGCTGGAATGTATTTCTAACCATTGGTTTGTCTAGTGGCTGATAGTTTTTTCTATCATCCAGTTTTATCTGTCCTTCATTTTGTTTTCTCTGTTCATAACGACAGTTGTTGTGCCTTTATCTTCTTTTTTGAGAATACTTTCTTTGTTGTTAATAAGCTCCTTGAGAGCTCGTTGCTCGCCGGGTGGCAGGTTATTTTTACGTTTAACCAGTGGAGTTTCTTCAAGCTTTATTTTGACTTCTTCTAAGTAAGTCTCAAGAGCAACTGACCGTTGAATCGGTGGAATCCAACTGGATTTCACATGAAATGGATGTTGCTCAGTATTTTGGTCATGATAGATATATTAAGGGCGCATCCTTCTGGCAAATTGGTTGAAGTCTGAAATAAGCTGGCGCCTTATCTGGTTTTCTTTCATGACAGGTGGTTGGAATCAATTTCAAACCGCGAGAGAGTAAATTGATCTGCTCTGTAGTCAATTGTGTGTCTGAGAGGTTTTTGATGTGTTGCTTGCGTAACTCTACAGTCTCAAAAAAACATAGATAATGAATCAAGGTTTCACTGATAAAAGAAGCAATATTTGTCTAAAAAAAATTCGTGCAGGGGGTTTCACCTGGAAAAAAAAAATCCTGCACAAGCAGTGCCCGAAAAAAAAAAAATCGTACCAGCTGAAAATTCCCCACCACCCCCCCCCCCCCCCATCACTTTTCTAATGGTCCGTCCCTAAGTTTGTCGCATGCGTCAAAAATAGTTCCGTGTAAATCGGCCCTTGCGTGATGAGATTTTCTGATGGTGCAGCTGACTTTAGAGAGACTTGGCATGAAGTTTACCTGCAGTAGTAAACGCCACCACTAGGCCCCGGCTTTTGACAAAAGCGTAAAAATTACTTTTATTGTTAAAAATACTCTTTCTTTCGAGGCGTTTCTTCGTATCTGTAACACCCAAGAAATGAAATGAATTCGGACAAGCTTATTTGATTTTTGGCAAAATTTAGAGTTTATCCCAACTCCTCCTTCTTCTTCTTCTTCTTCTTCTTCTCGGCCGCCACGACAACGACGACAGAGATCAGCGAGAGAACAAAATTATCTGGTGTCGGTTTCGGTCTCACTTCCATGTAATGTTTTCTGTCCAGTTGATGAATCTTGATTCTGATTGGTAGATAGTTTAACAGCCACGTAATCCAATTTGATGGGTTGATATGATTGAAATTTGAAACAACCGAGGGGGAAGGTGGGGATATTTGCCACATCTATGGCTGACGAGCGTGTGATAACGTAATTGTCACTTGGATGCTTTTTAGTTATGATTTTGAAGCCTTTGACAGTTGACGTTTGCTTGGAAATGATATTCGAAGAGACCGAAAACAGAGGTTTTTCGCCGTTCGTTGTCGCCGCTTTGCTGCTAAATTTCATTTTAGAACAAGAAGAAGAAGACGACGAAGACGACGAAGACGAAGACTACGACGACGACGACGACGACAAAGAAAAATCTCTGGGACCAGGATACCGTTTGCCGTAAACGCGATACCAAATGCCTCTTTTACCTCCCTTTTTTTGCCTTTAGGTGAGCGATCCATCCGGGGCCTCACCAAAAGCGACATTGTCTTCTGGCGAAAGGGAGACGATGCAGTATGGAAAACCAGCGGTTGCGAGCTGGTGCCAAGTGAATCTGACGCAAAGAAGACTACGTGCAAATGTGATCACCTGACCATATTTGCGTCCCTCGTGGATCCATTTGACTCCACTGTAAGTTAACTAAAGATAGGAAATGCCCTACTCAGTGTCAAATTAACAATTCAGAAATAAACATTTATTTGCCGGGAGTCCGTATTGGAAAAACCGTTCCCGAGGTCTTAAGGTTCCTTCGTTTGTAAACTTTCGCAACAATTTCAATTTCCTGCAATTAGCGCGGCAAAATGGCGGACTGTGGTCCGTATCGTAAAGAGTTGGACCGGTTACGAGCATACTATTGGCCAATCAAATTCGAAGATTTAGGATTCCAGCTCGCTGAGATGTTCAGAAAAAAATAATTCAGCGTTATTTCAAGTCTTCATCAAGGCTTATGTTCAAACTAATCATCGCTCACGTGATCGCAAATCACGTGACCATTTCAGCACACTGTGCACGAGTGGGCGTGACTCCTTTCAGGGACGGGAAACGGCTCTACTAGTTTCAACTTCTTAAATGAAGGCACGCTGTTGCTACGTAACATGAGTGTACAGTTCATGTCAACATATTTCCAACGTCAAGTGAAGCTATGATCCTCGCAGTTATGAACGCAATTTTAGCAATTGTTTAGAAAAGCTCTGAAAATTCAGGACTTCAAGAGGGTTTGAACCCCGTGACCTCACGATGCCGGTGCGACGCTCTAACCAACTGACCTATGAAGCAACTGACGCTGGGAGCTGGTCATTTATGGGTTCTGATGTTCCCGTGATGAATGAATCAACGAATGAAATGATATATGAAATGAATCATATATTGAAATGCGGATATGAAATCAAACTATGAACTTCGCATCCCTCACGAAAGAATATTAAATGTGCTGTCTGTGGAAACCCAGTGGCGTATAACGTAAATGAGGAAGTTGCTGTTTGTTGTGATCACTGTAAACTGTATACAGTAATGACGATTAATTTTGCTCTTTTCCAGAAGCATAATTATTTCCATGTACGCTATACTGCTTTCTGGGGTTAGCAACGGCAGCTCCGTTTTTAGGCTTGGCTCAATCTATACATTCCAGTGGATAGCGTTATCCACCTTTTGAAGAACCAAGGCCTGGAATCCAACGCCAGTTCCACAATTCGTAAACGTCGTACTCCAGATTGGTCAAGATATGTAAGACGGGTGTCATAATTCTTGAAGATAAGAATTTAAACTATTTTTTTTTGTCTATTTTGAGATCACAGAACCTGACACAAAAGCCCTTGAAATGATTTCAATTATTGGATGTACTATCTCGCTGATTGGTGTACTTGCAACTATTGCTGTTTCGCTGGTGTTCTGGCGTGCAGTCAAAAGTCCGAGAACTAAAGTTCTTCTCAATCTGTGCGTTGCAGTCGCATTGTCGTGCATATTTGTTATCGTTGAAGGATTGGCGAGGGGCAACAAGGTAGGTTTCAATATTCAGACGGTTTTTCTTCTGTTTTTCAGTTTGGGGCACTTGATAGAGTTACCGCAAGTCGTCCTAAGCCACAAAAAAAAAAAAAAAAAAAAAAAAAGTGGGGGGGGGGGGGGGGGTGTTTCCTCCTTTTATATTTTCTCTTGGATGTAATGAATGTAATGACGGTTTTGATCCCCTGTCGTCTAGGGACTTGTGACACTTCTAGGCTATGTTTAATCCCGTTATATTTTTCCATGCAAATCTTTAGTTGTCTAAGAGAGTCCTCGAATTTGGCAACAAATTGCAGTCGATTGTTTTACAATGTTTTTAACATTGCCGGCAATATCGTTTGCTTTCAAAAGAGACCATTTTTTGATAGTCATCCTAGTTTTCCATTTTGTCTCTAGAAATCTTTTCTGCCAAAGAAATTCAGTTTTTTTTATTTTTGCAAATAACGGGGTGTTTCTTTGATAAATTGTGAGGAAGATAGATTGCTTGATTCTTTACCCGGGATACCAACATGGACGCTGTGACGTCTTACGAAAACAAATGATTAGCCATCATGATTGACTGATTGACCGATTGTTCGATAAATTGATTGATTGACAGGTTGGCTGCACTGTAGTTGCCGCTTTTCTTCACTACTTCCTGCTCTCTTTGTTTTCATGGATGCTGTGCGAGGGTGTGCTACTTTACATTTTATTGGTTAAAGTGTTTGGAGGAATCGCCGAGGAGAAAGTCAAGTATTTCTACATTTTTGGTTGGGGTAGGTTTTTTTTCTCTCTCTCTATAGCAATAAAATATTTTTTTCTAATCATGCTTTTATATTTAATTTCTTTGTTTAGAGGCTCATCCTCACTCAAAAGGGATTGCGCGGCGCCTTGAAATTCACACATACGGAAAATCCGAAAATCACCAGCGAGTACCCAATCAAAACGTTGGAACTATTTCAAAACAACGACACAAGCGCGCAATGTCGACTTTTAGGTGAACATGGACCTTGAACTGGTATATGAAGCCAAGCATTTCGAAAGTTCGGCAGTTTAGAGACACGACTAAAAGATGTGAACCTTGAACTTAAAACATTTTGTTCTTGCCGTGCTTATGTCACAAAAGACAAACTGCCAGGTTTTTTTAACAGTCTTTTATTATTATAGCAATAAATTTTAACTTCCGGTGCAATGATTATCTACTGCACTAACATTACAGTACTTTCATTAATTACAACATTAAATAAAAATCAATTACAGTTCTTACAACTGGCATTACCATACTATACTATAATTACACCAAAAACCCAAACTTCAGAAGAACATGTGAGGCAAATGTAACTTACATACTGATCTGTAAGTTGCTTTTATTTTTTCCACTGCCCAATTTGCTGTTAAGAAAAGCTAGAAAGGTTTCGAAATAGTGACTGCATGTTAAATAGTTTTGATTTTCAAGATCACACGAGCGTAGCTTCCATATGCACTTGCTCGCCGGTCCGTGTTAATCAGAAATATCTTGTAGCGTTTTACTAAGTACAGTCAATACTTCGTAGCTGTTCCTTACTCAGTTGCAGGAAAAAGTTTAAATCATGGAATCCGTTGATTTTTTGCGAACAATAAACTTTCAATTGCCTCTTCTGTGATTCTAAATCACTACAACTCTTCTTTTAAAACAGGTTTTCCAGCCATCATCGTCGCCATCTCATTGGCCGCTACTCAAGCTGTGGGGTACGGTAACGCGCACGCGTGCTGGCTTGATGTTTCCAGCGGGCTGATATGGGGTTTTATTGCACCTGTAATAACCGTCATTTTGGTCAGTAAAAATTCCTTACGATATGAATCTAAGAATACATATGGAACCCTCACAGCTAGCCTCCTCTTTCTTATAAACGGAAGCGTGGTTCTCACAAGAGACGCGAGGGACGACAAGTACAAGAACGCGCATGCGCTAGTGAGGAAGCCGGCGACACTCATAAGAATGCTAATTGTTGTTTTTCTTATGCTTATCGTATGCTTATTCTTATGATAGTGTTGTTTTAAGTGAGGACATGAGCGTAAGACTGTGACCCACCCGATTAAATGAGTGTTGG
This sequence comes from Montipora foliosa, assembly GCF_036669935.1. NCBI lineage: Eukaryota > Metazoa > Cnidaria > Anthozoa > Scleractinia > Acroporidae > Montipora > Montipora foliosa. The sequence continues at coordinate 356,331 of NC_090879.1, forward strand.
GACGACAGGGAATGATCGCAAAATACGTTTTGCGCATGTGTATGATCCTGTGCCTATGTCGCGGATTTCCCCAACATAGCACGAAGCTTCTTATGCTTATCCTTGGATCGCCAATGAGGACTAGGCTTAAATGGTTTCGTTCATCCAGTCTTTTGTTTATTCATTTATTCAGTCTGTCAATCAGTAAATCATTGATTCTTTCATGATTTCATTTCGTTCGTTTGTTCGTTCGTTCAGTTCAGTTCAGTTCATCAGTCATTCTTTCATAAATTCATTTTACTCGTTGAGTCAGTTGTTCATGTTTTCATAAGTTTATTCAGGAATTCGTTGATTCGTTGATCGAGGAATTTGCTTATTGATTAATTGATTCATCTGATCATAATGTATTCACGCCTCCTCAAATGTTGTAGAAACTAGATGTAGCTCAAAGTTCAAAGACTTTGCCATCCCATCTAAGATGTAAAGCCCAGACAGTTAATAGATTGTGAACTGTCTCTTTCACAGGTAAATATCGTGGTATTCATCTTAGTTATTCGTCAAATGATGGGCACGAGACACGTTCAAAACAAGACACAAATAGAAAAAGT
>NC_090879.1:364417-374417 GCF_036669935.1 Montipora foliosa
AAGTTACTTCTTATCAATTACGTGAGCCATCTTCTGCCAGACCAAAATTGAACACAGAACGATTTAAGGATAGCTCTTTTAATAGATTAAATTTTAAATACAATTTAGTTATATAGTTCTTAGATAGTGTTGACGTATATTGTGTATCATATGTGAGTTATTGTAATATTTGTTATGTATTTTAGCGAATGAATAAGACATTGTTATTATTATTAGGTTGGATTCTAAAATTTTAATTTTGTTCACATCTGTAGTGTATTGATTACTTAGTAATACTACTGCAACAAGGACATGATCATGATCACCTTATGTGAAACTACTGCATGCTATTCCATGATGTGAAAGTACTGTTACCATGTAGAAGTAGAATAATCTTTGTGTTACAATATAAGATAATCGTTCAGTGAATAAAGGACATTACATGAAAAGGAATGAAAGAGTGTGCGTCTCTTGACTTATGACTACACCACACATTGGCGACGAGGATGAACTCGTACTAGCTGCAGATCCGCCAAACCCGGCAGAAAATCCAGACCAGCCAGAACCGGCAGAAAATCCACAACAGCCAGACCCGGCAGAACATCTAATACAGCCAGAACCGGCAGAAATTCCACGAGTAATAGAACGGTCGTTGCCCGCACCCACCGCATTCAACATCGATGCAGCAGATCTGTACTGTGAATGGAAACACTGGGTGAGCGCGTTCGAAATTTATGCCATTGCCTCCGATCTAAGAAAGAAGGAAGATGCGATTCAGAGAGCTACGATGCTGCACTGCCTTGGCCCCGCAGTACAACGCATCTTCAATACGCTCCCTGGAGAACACAAGTCCCTCGAAGAGGTGAAAACTGCCCTTAGTGGATACTTTGCACCAAAACGGAACGTTGTGGCAGAGCGCTACAAGTTCAGGTCGCGAGCGCAAAAGGCAGACGAGTCAATAGACACGTACCTGACAAGCCTCAGAGAGCTGGCAAAATCATGCGACTTTGGCACTCTAGAGGAGGAGATGATCCGGGACCAAATCGTCGAGAAATGTTCCTCACGTACCTTAAAGCAGAAACTACTTCAACACGACGATCTGGATCTCGCAAAGACGATCAAAATCGCGCGAAGTGCAGAAACGGCCGTACAAGAAGCGCGATTGCTGTCACAAGGCACCAAAGAAAACCCGATCCATATCGACCACGTGCACGCTTCCCGCGGATTTCCAGCGAAACCGTTCAGCTGTTATAGAGGTGGTGGAACCGACGGACACACTCCTGACGAATGCGGTGCAATCAAGTCCACGTGCAATATCTGCAAAAAAGTTGGACTACACATCCAGCAAACCGGCACAAAAAGAGGCCTGCAAAGAAAGAAAAGAAAACTCCAAACATGAAGGTCCGCAGCTTGAGATCCAAACCTGCTAATTGGCTTGAATACAGCTCAAGTGACGAGAGCGAACCAGTACTCTCTTTGAACAATGTTGACAGTTCCATTACGGTACAGATTAATGGACAAAGGACCAGAATGATAGTCGACACTGGTTGTAAGTACAACATAATATCTTCACAGTTGTATAAATCACAATTTAGGCATTGTGAACTGAATCAAACTCAAAGACGCTTCACTGCGTATGGACAGAAAGAACCGCTAAATTGTAATGGTTATTTTAATGCCACTATCAAAGCCAGCGATAAGACTATCAATACCAAGGTTTACGTAATAGAGGGTAACGCGGAGTCATTACTGGGACGAGACTCTAGTTTCAAGCTAGCGATACTTACCCAAGTAAATTCAGTCGGTCAGACCAGCGATCAAAACGAGCTGGGTCCTTTACTCAGGAGTACGATGATGTTTTCCAAGGTTTAGGAAAGGTCACTGATTTTGAGCATAAAATTAAGATTGACCCAGAGGTCAAACCTGTCAGTCAGCACTTAAGACGCTTTCCTGTAAGTCAAATTGAGGCAGTAAATAATGAACTTGACAGGATGTTAGAACAAGATATCATTGAAGAGGTCACTGAAGCTAGTCCTTGGGTTTCAAATTTAGTAATTGTTCCCAAGAAATCGGGCGATCTAAGAGTATGTTGTGATCTTAGAGAGGTAAATAAGGCTGTTATAAGAGAGCGTTACGTTTTACCTAAGGTTGAGGATACCTTGCATGCAATGCATGGCTCTAAGTATTTCGCAAAGATCGATGCTAAGAGTGGATTCTTCCAGCTCACGTTAGCTGAAGAGTCGCGTTACGTTACCACATTTATTACACCGCGTGGTTGTTATCGGTTTAAGCGAACTCCCTTCGGTCTCAGTGATGCGAGCGAAGCTTTCCAAAGAATGATGGAAAAGATCTTGTTTGGCATTGAAGGTGTCCGCATTTCGGTAGATGACGTTATCATTTATGCTGAAACCATGGCAGAACTTGTCAACCGCGTCCGCAAAGTTTTCAATCGCTGTCGTGAGTACAACCTCAAGCTCAATCGAAGCAAATGTGAATTCGGAGTTAAACAAATTTCAATTCTAGGCCATGTTGTGTCTGAAAAAGGCATCGAACCCGACCCAGCGAAAACGGAAGCCATCAAAGCTACGCCACCGCCGGAAAATGTGTCCGACCTTCGATCGTTTCTCGGAACGTGTGGCTATGTTGCGAAATTTGTTCCAAATTATGCTAACATTGTCGAACCGCTACGAAAGCTCACTCGGAAAGAGCAGAAATGGTCATGGGGAAATGACCAAGCAAAGGCATTCAAAGCCTTGAAAGAAGCGCTATCAGGCGCACCGGTCTTGGCTTGTTTTCGCGTTGATGCTCAAACCTACGTGGTTACTGACGCCAGTCCAGTTGGTCTCGGCGCCATTTTACTCCAAGATCAAGGTACCGGTGAATGTAAACCTATTGCATATATCAGTCGATCACAAACAATGACGGAAAGGAGGTATTCACAAATTGAGCGCGAAGCGCTAGGTTGTGTTTGGGCAGTCGAACGTTTACACAATTACTTATTTGGTATAAAATTCACTTTATTAACCGACAACAAGCCTCTTTCTAAGATGTTTGACCCACATTCAAGCAAAGTTTTACCTCCGCGCATTCAGCGTTTAGCTTGGAGATTACATCAGTATACCTTCTGTATTCAGCATATCGCAGAAAATGCAAATACCGCAGATTCGCTGTCACGATTGCCATCCAGGCAAGACGACCTTTCGGACACTGGTTTTGTTTGCGAAAATTATGTGCGATTCGTTTCCACATCAAACATGTCAGACCTTCAGGCCGTGACCCTTTCAGACATGCGAACCGAAACCAGCAGAGACGTCACGCTGTCCAAATTACTTGTTCAAATTCAAAGCGGAAAATGGTCGCATGATCTGAAACCATACGATAGGGTCAAAGAGGACTTATCTGTTTTTGATGGAGTAATTCTTAGAGGAAACCGAATTGTTGTTCCACAATCGCTGCAAAAGCAAATTCTAAAATTAGCGCACGAAACGCATCAAGGGATCGTTAAAACAAAGCAATTTCTCAGAACACGCTTTTTCTGGCCCGGGATGGACGAAGCAGCCGAAACAATGATAAGAAATTGTCAAGCGTGCGTGCTGAATCAGCCGTTGAATAAGTACACGCCGCTTCAGCCAACACCTTTACCTCGAGGCCCTTGGGTAAAAGGTGCAGTGGATCTCGTTGGTCCAATCGATGGCAAATGCATATTGACCTACATCGATTACTATTCTTCTTATCCGGAAGCATGTGTTTTGAAAGAAATCACTTCACGCGAAGTCATTAAAGCATTAACTGACATATTCGCCAGATTCGGGTTTCCCGAAGAAATTGTTTCTGACAACGGTAAGCAATTTGTAAGCGAAGAGTTCGAAGCTTTCCTTAAGTCGCGTGGAATAAAGCTCATTCGTGTGTCACCATATTATGCACGAAGCAACGGGAAGTTAGAAAGATTTCACCGATATCTTAAGAAAAATTTCCGAGCGGTGATCTCTGAAGGTAAATCCTGGCAAGAGGAGTTACCTAAAATTCTCATGCTCTACAGAGCAAGTCCACATCCAGTCAGCGGGAAATCGCCAACTATGCTATTGTTCAATCACGAAATTCGTACTAAACTGCCGCACATCGAGTCTACCTCAAATACAGCAGCGTCGGCGCTCGATCGCGTCCATCGGTCAAGATGCAACTTGTATCAAGCGCGTTTAAAAGAATATCACGATGTCAAGCAAAATGCAACTCCGCATAATTTCAGAGTTGGTGATATTGTGCATTGTGCTAACATGAAGCAAAACAAATTAGACTCGAAGTTCTCCTCAGCAAAGCACGTGATCATTGAGACCAAAGCGCGAGACACGTTCAGTCTGGTCAACGTCAATACAGGTACCACTCTAGTTCGCAATGCGAAATACTTAAGGCATGCGCCTAGTGAGTCTGTTACTGATCATACTGAGGACTTTGGTACTGAAACAATTGAATCCAATGACTCCAGTGAGCCCGGTGCGACAGTTTCTGATGCTTGTGAAAACACTCAACCTTCGGGTCATCTTGTCGAGCAAGCCACTCAGAACGAAGTGGTCGTCACCACTAGGTCAGGACGAGTAGTCAAGTCAACAAAAGACTACGATAATTTTGTATATTATTGATTCCGACTATTGCTCTGATTTTATAGCGTGCATGATTCTCTGATTGTATTCTTTAACCGTTCCTTGAACATCGCCCGGGAAGGATGTAGTGTATTGATTACTTAGTAATACTACTGCAACAAGGACATGATCATGATCACCTTATGTGAAACTACTGCATGCTATTCCATGATGTGAAAGTACTTTTACCATGTAGAAGTAGAATAATCTTTGTGTTACAATATAAGATAATCGTTCAGTGAATAAAGGACATTACATGAAAAGCAATGAAAGAGTGTGCGTCTCTTGACTTATGACTACACCACAACATTCAACCCAAGACATAGTTGCTTGACTTGCCTACATCCTTGGTGGACTTCTTTGTCTTGTAATTCTATTTATTTATTATTTTTTGGCAAGTTGGGTCATTACTTTTGCCTTGCCCGACCATTGTCACCAGTAGCTTTGAAGTCAATAAATAATAGCGTTGATGTTGTCATCAGGATTCAATGGAGCCAAAGGCAAGAGGCTAGTTTCAAATTGTGTAAACATAAAGGAATAGATTTTTTGATTCAATTCAGAGGACTGGAATAATAATTATTTGAATTTTCGTTTGTTCAAAACGATGGATTATTTTCATGAACCTCAATTCTGTTATATTGTTAAATACGTCGAATCTATAGGCTGTGGAGGACACACTAAATACTGTTTGCAGAAGCAATTATAGCTGTGCCCTTGGAATATTATAATAATTTCAATAGAGAAAATAAACTAGAACCAGATTGAACTTACCTCCCAATCCGTAAAAATACTAAACTTAAGTCCATTGACACTTAACGTGGCTCAAACCAGTTTCAACACTTGAAAGAAACGTTCTTAATTATTAGAAGGATTGACACTACAACACTTTATCACTTAACAGCAATGTTATGGGTACTATATCAAACAACAATTATTGCTAAAAAAGATTTGTTCATTTTTGTGACGTAAAACACCATATTTTGGTTTTACCTGCTAATATCTCAACAACGAATTCGGTGACCCCCATTTTTTATTTCTGAAATGTGATCAGCATGCCAGAATAAAACTTTCTGCAAAGTTTAAAAAAATCTGTAGTGCGGATTAGAGCCACCTTAAGCAATGGAAAATTTAATTTAGCTCTGAATCTGCTAGACATAATTCTTTTAAACTTTGCAGAGGGTTTTATCTTGGCCTGCTTATTACTTTTGTGCAATAAAAAAATGGGGTCACCGAGTTCGTTTGTCAGATGTGAGCAACTAAATCCAAAATATAGGGTGTCTTGGCAAGGCATTCCTGTTGCCATGGTCACTTGTTACGTCACAAAAATGACTGCATCTTGTTCAGCAATAATTGATGTTTCACATGGTACCATAACATTTCTGTTATGTGATAAAGTGTTGTAGTGTCAATCTTTCTAATAACAAGGCCTCTTGAATGTGTTGAAAGTGCATTATTATTATTATTATTATTATTATTATTATTATTATTATTATTATTATTATTATTATTATTATTATTATTATTAGGCAGTGTTCTCAAAACTCAAAAGATACTACTCCACTCATTGATAGCTCAACTGGTAGAGCAGTGCACCGGTATCAGGTCTTTCTTTCGTTACTGCTAATTAGCGTTCACAACTGTGCGATGATATCAAACATCGATGTGTTCCAAGCCGCAGTTAAAATATGTGACTTTCATATATTCTAAACAAATAACGTCTTTGTTTCGATATGCAAGTAATCTCTGGTTTATTGCCAACGAGCCAGCCAAGGGAAGACGCGAGGCTGGCGAGGCGGCGGAGATTGTGCCGCGTGAGGTAATGAGTACGCAGAAAAATTCTCGTTCGAGCTTCAAAAAGTGTAACCACATGTAACGTAGATTCCCCTGAGACTTCGTTTTGAGCCAATTGCAACGATGGAACAATGAGAGCGAATGCAAAGACGTGTTATATTTTAATGTGACAACCAAGTGCTGGCACACGCTCCGCCCCTTTATAAGTTTGTTGAGACGTGTTGGGAAGGTGACTTCCTGCTGTTGTGTATATTGAACTGTGAATAATTTCATGGAGTAAATACAGTAGTCAAGAGACCAAATTGAACGAGCATGTTAGCCACTGAATTGAGCCAGCGTGTTCCCTCCCACCTTGGTTATAATTACAATGGGTAATTATATGATTTTCACAGTGACGTCATCAAATTCTAAAATCAAAACCGCGAGGTCTTCCGTGTTTTTATCTATACGGGGTTGAAGATGGTGAAAAAGTGTTGACGGGCCTGCGCGACTCCTGCCGTTCGCAAGTGATTCTAAAATCTGTGCCTTCAAAGTTTAGCTCTGACTAAAATGTCTTTTAACGACTTTCCTTTGCGATATGATAGTATGAGTGGCTCCTTAAAATACTTCTCTAAGGTGCGGTTGGTTTTGAATAAGGTGCCATTTCCCCATTAATATATTCTTGAGGTTAGGTAAAGCCGGGTGGTATTGTTTAACAAAAGGCAATATTTTCTTTTGTGTGCTGTTGTCTTTGTTTTCAAGTGACCTCTCCCTATCCGTGAAGTTAACATCAGATAGGAAAATTTCTGAAAATTTATTTGGGTATCCTCTATTCTTTAGACGTATTTTGAAATTCTGCATGTTATTATTAAAAGTCACGACTGACGAATTTGTTCTTATCGTAAGTCTTTCGCGATTATTCATTCTAGTTCGCGTCGTACAATGTGGGCAAAGTATCCTAAAAATAAATTGGTAGGAGCGGTTTCAGAGCGAAAACAGAGAATGAAAGATTCTCTGTTGCTTGCTTACGTTGTCCTCAAAACCTCAAATTTGGTGATTTCACGTCGTCGTTATGCAGAGAAACGCAAAGATACTTGCTAAAATCCGTGCTGCACGTGCACGACGATTATTTATGCTCTTTTAACCAATGACATTATTGTTTTGTGCCGTTGTCGTAGTCGTAGCCGTCGTCGTTTCTTAAATTCCCTATTCTTATTCCGGAATACGGTCAATCGAACGCACCCTTAGAGTGCATAAGTGAAAACGGCCACTTGAAAATCGTGCGGTCGGAACTCTTTTTCGCTTTACTTCTGTGTTGGAACGTTTTCGGAAAGAAAGGAATACTGTCAGATGTATTCCGCATTTATCCTTTTTGTAGAAATGATCGGAAAATCCTGTACCATCTGCTGTGTCCCTCTAGTGCCATGCTCCTTAAAGGTGCGGTTGTTTGCGAAAATGTTTGTTTCTTTAAACGGTTAGTTCCTTTCTTTTTTACGGAAAGGAAGATAAAGCGACGATCACGGACAAAAGGAACGCTTTCTCCCCGTTCCGTTTTTCCATTCAAATGGAAAGCGCCTCCTTAAAAAGGACTTTTGCTAGATCCTAGGTATTAGTTGTGTACCCCTTTTAACATCTTCATTTTGCTCAAAGTGATCGTTGGAAATAATGTGTATGCATGCGGCCTATACTTTTATACACCTTATTCCAAAATGGCCGCCATACATTTTGGGTATTCCTTTGTTTGATTGCAAATTGGCCCTTTTGGCCTCGTTCAAGGTTAAATATTCTTTTGAATTTTAAGTTTGAAAGCGTGGCTAAAGGACCAATTTGTAGGGATACAAAAGAATACTAAAATGGCGGCTATTTTGGAATAAGGTGTATGTTTTTTTGAAATTTCCACCAGAGTTTTGACTATAACCTTTTCCTTGGTTTTTGGTACAAAGAAGATTCCTGGTTCGTTTCCCAGATTTCTTCGTTCGAGTAGTCGATAAAGATGGCATTCAAGACGTTTCTATTCCTAACAAGAGTCATTAACATAAACAGTTTTATTTGAGTGCTTGTATGAGGTTCTGCCGGAATAGAAAAAGAGACGACCTCAGAGTTGATGTAGGAAGTGGACGATATTTCTTCAGAAACGTTTCAGCTTCTCTGTCTTGCTTTATTTTTTGAAGCGTGTTGTGGTGGAAAGAATAAAGAGCAACATCTGCGAGTTGTTTCTGCTGACGATATTTCAATAGGGAATTTAAGATCTACGATGGCGCGACGGTCGACGAAAACGTCGCCTCAAAATATAGCTTTGCTTTATCACAAGTCTTTCGCGATTATTCAGTCTCGCTCACGTCTTACAATATGGGCGAAGTATATCCTAAAAATAAATTGGTACGAGCGGTTTCAGAGTGGAAGTAGGAATGAAAAATTCTCTGTTACATGCTTACGTTGTCGTCAAAAACTCAAATTTGGTGATTTCCCGTCGTCGTTATGCAGAGGACCACAAACATACTTGCTAAAATCCGTGCTGCACGTGCAGCACGATTATTTATGCTCTTTTAACCAATGATACTATTGTTTTGTGCCGTTGTCGTATCCGTAGCCGTCGGCATGTACTAGGGAGTTTTAGCAAAGACGACGGCTACAGCAACGAAAACGTTAGTCCAAAATATAACTTAGCGCTATCGCAAGTATTTCACAGTTAATCCGTCTTGTTCACATTGTACAATACAGGCGAACTATCCTGTAAATGGATTGGTACGAACGGTTTTAAAGTCAAAACTGAAAATGACTTTTTCATTGTTATATGCTTACATTGTCGTCAAAACCTAAAATTTCGTGATTTCACGTTGTTGTTTTGTGGAATACGGCAAAGAAATGCACGGAAATTCGTGCCAATCAACCTCAATGTTTCCCTCGGCTTCGCCTCGGGGAACATTGAGGGTCTCGGGGAAACAAAACTCACTGTTTCCCTTGGGGCCAGTCATTAAGTGCTTAATATTCTTGCTTTGTGGCGTTGCCGTAGCCGTAGCCGTCGTCTTTGCTAAAACTCCCTCATGAATTCAGCGTGGAACGGGTGCTCAAACAGGTGTTTGATATACCGGGGCAACTCGCTTTGACAGGGAGAATGTTCAAATTGGTTTTTCTTAGTGTAACAATGGTTATTTAATAAGTTATGCTTAATTTTTGTTGCATTTTTATGTGAGTTGACTTTATCACTGTGACTTCCTGGAAAACAACTTTTCTTGTGTATCCTCTGCCGTTCTGAGTGGCAACTTTTCTTGTGTATCCTCTGCCGTTCTGAATGTGTTTTGCAAGTCTTAGGCTGGATCCTTGATTGGTTATTTTTTCCTGTAGTGCGCCGAAAAAGTTTTTCCTCAGTACAATTGCTATTAGTCGGTATATCATACACGTGAATAGCGCTTTCCGGAGGTGAATGCCAAGTACTTCAGTAAAACCTCGCGAGTAAAATTTAGCCTAAACAGGTTCTTACATAGATGGTAATTAACAGAAATTTAGGCTATCTGGGTTCTTATTTTCTGAAGAAAAAAATCACGTTGTAGATAGCACAATTTGTGGTATTCGGCCTTCGTCCCATATGCAGCAGCCAATTTTTCCCTATCTGC
>NC_090879.1:381917-389417 GCF_036669935.1 Montipora foliosa
AACAACCACAACAAATACTATGGTACGTGTTACCACAAAACACAATATACACTAACTCAAATATCTCTCTAATTTTATTGTTGTAAGTACCGTATATTCATTATTAAGACTATTACAAGTAGGAGCATTCTCACAAGTTAATATCCAAACCCATACTCAGCAAGAGAAAGGCTAGAATAACATACAGCTGTATTAATGAAAGCAAGACACTTTACTTGAATAAAAAGAACCAAATTATATTTGCTTGGTCAAACATTGACTTAGAAGGTGTGGCAAGTAAATAATTATCGTCCCTTTTTTTCTAGACAATTTTGAAGAGCTGTTTGGAAACCATCTTGTATTAATCACTGACATGCTCAAATCTGTGATGTTTAATTTGCAGTAATACTGTTGTCATCATGCAGGATCTCATGCAGGAAAAAAATAAGAGATGAATAACAACCCTGGCTTTTTTCATCACAAAACTAATAAAATATTCAACGCTGAACTTCTCATCACAATCTCTGAAAACACAACCACCACAATGTTGCTTGCCATGCATGGTTTAACCAGATCAGCACACACAAACCAGGAAGAGTTTTAGACTTAAGCACTGGAATAAGAATAAATGACATGTTTAAGAAACAACAGGAAACTGATCAAAGTAAAACAATAATATTATTATCACTTGGTCATTTTCATCCACAGATGTCACTTAAGATACTTGAAAAAAACATGGAAATCTGTGCCCTATTTGTAAAGATACCTTTATAAAAAAAACTAAACTTAACTGACTCCCTTAATAAGAGGTTTTGGTCACAGTAGTTGTGGTGGTCATGGTTGTCACAGTGGTCACAGTAGTTCTGGTGGTTATGGTGGTCACAGCAGTTGTGGTGGTCGTAGTGGTCACAGTAGTTGTGGTGGTCGTAGTGGTCACCGTTGTGGTGGTTATGGTGGTGACAGTGATTGTCGTGGTCACAGTAGTTGCACTAGTCATGGTGGTCATGGCGGTCACAGTAGTTGTGGTGGTCATGGTTGTCACAGTGGTTACAGTAGTTCTGGTGGTTTTGGTGGTCACAGTAGTTCTGGTGGTCGTAGTGGTCACAGAAGTTGTGGTGGTCGTGGTGGTCACAGTAGTTGTGGTGGTCGTAATGGTCACAGTAGTTGTGGTGGTCGTTGTGGTCACAGTAGTTGTGGTGGTCATGGTGGTCACAGTGGTGATAGTGGTCACAGTAGTTGTGGTGGTGAAAGTGATCGTATTGGTCACAGTAGTTGTGGTGGTCGTGGTGGTCACAGTAGTTGTGGTGGTTATGGTGGTGACTGTAGTCATAGTGGTCACAGTAGTTGTGGTGGTGAAAGTGATCGTATTGGTCACAGTAGTTGTGGTGGTCGTGGTGGTCACAGTAGTTGTGGTGGTTATGGTGCTGACTGTAGTCATAGTGGTCACAGTAGTTGTGGTGGTGACAGTGATCGTATTGGTCACAATAGCTGTGGTGGTCATGGTAGTCGTGGTGGTCACAGTAGTTGTGGTGGTCGTAGTGGTCACAGTAGTTGTGGTGGTCGTGGTGGTCACAGTAGTTGTGGTGGTCATGGTGGTCACAGTGGTCATAGTGGTCACAGTAGTGACAGTGATCGTATTCGTCACAGTAGTTGTGGTGGTTATGGTGGTCGTGGTGGTCACAGTAGTTGTGCTGGTCATGATGTTACAGTGGTCATAGTGGTCACAGTAGTTGTGGTGGATATGGTGGTGACAGTGATTGTAGTGGTCACAGTAGTTGTGGTGGTCATGGTGGTCACAGTGATCACAGTAGTTGTGGTGGTTATGGTGGTGACAGTGATCGTATTGGTCACAATAGCTGTGGTGGTCATGGTGGTCGTGGTGGTCACAGTAGTCATGGTGGTCGTAGTGGTCACAGTAGTTGTGGTGGTCGTGGTGGTCACAGTAGTTGTGGTGGTCGTAGTGGTCACAGTAGCTGTGGTGGTCATGGTGGTCACAGTAGTTGTGGTGGTCATGGTGGTCACAGTGGTCATAGTGGTCACAGTAGTTGTGGTGGTTATGGTTGTGACAGTGATCGTATTGGTCACAATAGCTGTGGTGGTCATGGTGGTCACAGTAGTTGTTGTGGTCGTAGTGGTCACAGTAGTTGTGGTGGTCATGGTGGTCAAAGTAGTTGTGGTGGTCATGGCGGTCACAGTAGTTGTGGTGGTCATGGTTGTCACAGTGGTCACAGTAGTTGTGGTGGTTATGGTGGTCGTGGTGGTCACAGTAGTTGTGGTGGTCGTAGTGGTCACAGTAGTTGTGGTGGTCGTGGTAGTCACAGTAGCTGTGGTGGTGGTAGTGGTCACAGTAGTTGTGGTGGTCGTGGTTGTCACAGTAGTTGTGGTGGTCATGGTGGTCACAGTAGTTGTGGTGGTTATGGTGGTGACAGTGATCGTATTGGTCACAATAGCTGTGGTGGTCATGGTGGTCACAGTAGTTGTGGTGGTCGTAGTGGTTAGAGTAGTTGTGGTGGTCATGGTGGTCATAGTGGTCACAGTAGTTGTGGTGGTCGTGGTGGTCACAGTAGTTGTAGTGGTCATGGTGGTCACAGTGGTCATAGTGGTCACAGTAGTTGTGGTGGTCATGTTGGTCACAGTAGTTGTGGTGATCACATGGTGATCACCGTGGTCGTGGTGGTCACAGTAGTTGTGGTGGTTATGGTGGTGAAAGTGATCATATTGGTCACAATAGCTGTGGTGGTCATGGTGGTCACAGTAGTTGTGGTGGTCGTGGTGGTCATAGTAGTTGTGGTGGTTATGGTGGTGACAGTGATCGTATGGTCACAATAGCTGTGGTGGTCGTGGTGGTCACAGTAGTTGTGGTGGTTATGGTGGTGGCAGTGATCGTATTGGTCACAGTAGTTGTGGTGGTCATAGTGGTCACAGTAGTTGTGGTGGTCGTGGTGGTCACAGTAGTTGTGGTGGTTATGGTGGTGACAGTGATCGTATTGGTCACAGTAGTTGTGGTGGTCATGGTGGTCATAGTGGTCACAGTAGTTGTGGTGGTTATGGTGGTGACAGTGATCGTATGGTCACAATAGCTGTGGTGGTCGTGGTGGTCACAGTAGTTGTGGTGGTTATGGTGGTGACAGTGATCGTATTGGTCACAGTAGTTGTGGTGGTCATGGTGGTCATAGTGGTCACAGTAGTTGTGGTGGATATGGTGGTGACAGTGATTGTAGTGGTCACAGTAGTTGTGGTGGTCATGGTGGTCACAGTGATCACAGTAGTTGTTGTGGTTATGGTGGTGACAGTGATCGTATTGGTCACAATAGCTGTGGTGGTCATGGTGGTCGTAGTGGTCACAGTAGTTGTGGTGGTCGTTGTGGTGGTTATGGTTGTCACAGTGGTCGTGGTGGTCACAGTAGTTGTGGTGGTCGCGGTGGTCACACTAGCTGTGGTGATAAGTCGGGAAGAGGAAAGACGACTCTGCCAGCCCCCTCGACATTCTTTGATTTTCGCTCATCCAAAGAAATGGATTAGTCGGCCCAGTTGCGACTTGTCAAACCTGTTTTTGTAATTTTTGCGCATGATCAATCTCCATGATAAATATTTTTAAACCGGCGTGGCAATTTAAACTTTCTAATTAAATTAATTAATTAGAATTGTAATTATGATTATTTTATCTATTTATCTGTTTGTTTCCGACTTTAAATTGTACATTAACTATGAACTGAGCAAATAAAATCATACATACGTCACTATTTAGTAGATCTAAAAATAGAAATATACGGAAAGGGTTGACTCAAGGGTACAATACAGATGGAAGCTCCGGGTAATGGACTCCTGGTTCCATTTATTATCTGGCTCTCCCTCGTGAAATACCTTTTTGCTAATTTTCTAAGCTGACTGATAGGAGTCGTTTACGAGTAACCATTCTTGTTGGCCTTTTTCCTTGACTGATACAAATGTTGCACTGTTTGTCATTAGAGGCAGCTGCAAAAATCTTAGCTCTAATTAAACAGCTTTAAATTGATGGTTAGCCTTGATTTTCAGCCGCCTCCTCCACTCGCTAAGTCACTCGGAGAGAGAGGCGACTGAAATTTAGGTTAACTCATGGGTAGGAACATTTTTTTGGCATAAAAATTTACTGGTAGGGATCACTTTTTCCACACCGAAAAGAAACTACAAACCTACAATAGCAACAAATAACAACAACAAATGGTCAGATGTCACTTAAGATACTTGAAAAAAACGTGGAAATCTGTGCCCTATTTGTAAAGATCCCTTTATAAAAAAAAATAAACTTAACTGACTCCCTTAATAGGAGGTTTTGTCAAACAGTGCAGATAAAAACAATTGCTCACGTCTTGAAAGAAATGACAGTCAAAATGACAGCCAGCCAGATATCAACACTTTCCACAAGTTTTCTTCAGGTCAGATGACTGGGACAATGAAATCAACAGAAATCTAGAGATCAATTAAATTTAATCATACCACAACCTAGTGTGTCCTGAAAAGCAACACAGAGCTGGAAAAGAAAGAGCATCGCCATCTACCAGACAAACCATTGCTCTTGCTGTGGACAACCAGGTCACAGAAAAATCCATGGCTCTCGTATCACATGTCAGAGGTTAAAACTTCTCTTGTGTCAAAACCCTCCGCGTTTTTAGAGGAATTGCCCTTAAGCGAAAAACAGTAAACGAAAAATGTTATCAGTTTAAAATTTACAACTTTTAGGTCTTCAACGGTGTGACCGAAACACGAGCAAATATGGTTTGGCAAAGATCACTCATGGAAACGACATAAACAAATAAATTCATGCCTAAAATAAGCTTACCTCTTTTGACTTTCTCGTTGGAAACAACTCGGAACTACTGTTTAGTTTTTCTGTCGAGTCCATGTTGAGCGTGAGATCTTGATCATCAAAAGGTAAAAAAGAACTTTTACTTCACCGCCAAATAAACTCAAAAACAAAGAGCTCAAAAGCTCGTATCAAATGATCAAATGTGTTCGAAGCAGAGCATGCGCACTCATTTTGTCGCGGTGTCTCGAAGAGCCAGAACATTTGTGCATGTGCTGACGGAATGTTTGAACAAGAGAAAAAAACGCAGTACCTCCAGACACCGGCGCTGGAGCGTCGTTCCAAACGAGTCATCCCGGGATTTCGGCCCGTGCGATCGCTTTTGGACGCAGTTGGCCCTTCGCTGCTTTCTGCTACCGACCTTGCCTCCCGGTACGGCATTGAGGGAGAGATATGTCGGCCCCTAAACCATATGTGACAAATCCCACGCCTACTCACAGCTCCAAACCGCCCTTGTCAATATAGCGTAAGAATTAGATGGCTTATATATTCAAGAGAAAAGTCAGTTTATCTGTCATATGGTAAGCACTGGAGTCGCAGATTACAAAGTGTGCGCATGCGCCCTGCCAAAGGTAACATACATACTGTCATAAGCTTTTTCCGAATAACTACAGGAGCTAATATCCTCGAGACATTACATTTACAGCTAAAATACATAGCATATACAGATACCTACTAAATACATAATATTTAAAGATATATTCTTAAAAAGAAAAGCCGCTGTACAAAATGCGGCCCTGGATTCTCTTTTAAAACCAGTAAAGTTATAGGTACGGATAAAATCAGGTAGCGCATTCCGCAACTTAGCTGATACGTAAGGAAAAAGACAACTAGGACCATAACTGGTTGTTCCAGGTTTATTGAGGAACAGAATGTAATTTCCGCGAAGATCATGCATGAGAAGGGGACGTCAGAGAAAACGTATTTTTCATATAAGCAGGAAAAACCTTTTTTTCAAAAAAAAACAAAAAAAAAAAAACATACTTTTATTAAGTAATAGGAGGAAATTTTGAATGCGCTTATTGCATAGAGATGTAGAGCTTGACTTTCGTAGTAAGAGGACAGGTAATCTGCAAATGTAAATATCATTATTCTCTTATTTACATTATTATACCGTTTCTTGAACACGAGAATTACAGCGACGCAGAACTTGTCGGACATCCTGAACGTGTTCATCAAAGGTCTTACTATACACCAAGACATGATCCAGGTTGGGAATGCAGATGTTGTCACGTAAGCCGTCTAGACATTCGTTCATACACCTTTGGAAGGCCGCCGATGCATTCATAAGCCCAACCGGTATTTTATTCCACTGATACAATCCCCAGGGGGTCACAAATGCAGTAAGGGGGCGAATTTTCTCTGCCATGAAGCACTGGTGGTAGGCTTTCCCTTGGTCCGGAACTGTTAACCATTTGTTGCCGCCCATTCCATTTAAGATATCTTGTTATCGGGGAATTGGCTGCCTTTCTGGATATGTTTTCTTGTTCAATTCTCGATAATCGATACACCGTCGCGGGCTTCCATCTTTTTTTCGAACAAAGACCATGGGTGAGGAGTACGCCGAATGGCACTTGCAGATCCAATTTCGCTTAATCAGGTCTTCCAAGTACTTTTTCCCTTACCCAAAGAGTGGCTTGGGGATGGAGATATAGTTCTTCTGTACTGGCTCATTGTCCTTCAGCTGGATTTCAAGCTCCAAATTGTCAACACAGCCAACATCATCGTCGGTTCTGGCAAAGGCACCAGCGTCTTGTCGTAGCATTTCGCGGACAATCAATTGTCCATTTTCTTCTAGCTGACTCAAGTCAACTGGTGGCTCCCATTCATCTTGTTTGTGACCTTGATGTAAGGTAGCTTCGGAATAAGGTTTCTCCTCTCCGCGAGTGCATATTTGGTCGGGGGGATTTGGAATTGGTAAAACGGACTTACCCATGTGTATTCGACCCAGTTCTGTTCTGAGCTTTAGCAAGATGTTTCTGTCTATATTATTGCTGACCAAGATGGTCACGTGACTGGATGTTCCCGGGGTTTTTTTTGGTGAGTTCCTCACCCAATTCCAGTCCGTCTGGGAGCTCGCTGTCTTTCTTAGGCTCAAATGTCATTGGCATTCCCTCTGGAACAGGCCCGAAGTGAATTTGACACTTAAATTTCGTTGCCTCTCCTTTTGGCAGCATAACATCCCTCTTTCCAACTTCGATAGCTGTGGAACCAGTATCCTGTGATTTTGACTGGATGAGATAGACCAGAGCGCCTACGTGAGTATGATGAACTTAAGGGAATTACTGCTGAATGATGTTACTTACATCTTGAGAGTTTTCACTATGTTGACTGAGAACATCTTCTATAACATTGAAGCCAATGATTGGGTACTCTTGTTCCTTTTGTCCCACCAGTACTGGAACTGTCAGTTCATCAGTAGGTGTGTCGTCTCCAGCCAACTTAAACCTGGACCTCGATTCACCCATCGAATGGAATTTCTGTCCCATTCATTGCTTCCAAATTTAACTCTTCTCCAGCTCCCAACAACTCTTCAACATTTCTTAACACCTCCAGCGGTAAGTAAGTTTGTTGCCACTCCCTTGACGCAACACAGACCTGGGAGCCTGTATCCCATAGTGCCTCCACCTCCTTTCCCTGAATTAGGCATTTTACCATGCACCTCGGTCCTACGAGTT
>NC_090879.1:396917-401917 GCF_036669935.1 Montipora foliosa
AAAGGATACCATTTGGGCGTGGCTCAAGCTTTTTGTGACCCCTAAAGGAGACCAATCTGGGCGTGGCTTAAGCAAATTTTGACCCCTAAAAACAAGTTAAAAAGAAAATTTGACTTCTGTTTCTCTTCTCGTAATTCTGTGTTTCTTCGCGGAACCCTAAACGACACCTTGGCGGCTTAAAATATTAGCGCTTTCCCCGAACACCCTAAGCGAGACCAAAATCCAAAATTTACACCCCTAAGCGAGACAACGAGCGAAAATTCCACAAGACGAACTGAAAAGTCAAAGGAAGATGGCCACCAAAGTGATGAAACAGATGGGACGTTTATTGAAAAAGTAAAGAGTGTTTTCTATCAGGTATGTTGAACATCACTGATGTTCCCGCTGCGCTCGCAACGATTGCTCCCTGGTAGTCACCGTCTGAAATCACGAAAATTCACTGCACGTAGAGATTTGGCGCCATCTTAAGCAAATTCACAATTTGGCTAAACTAACGGTTAACCGTATAATTTGTCTTCTTGATTGTTAGGGGCATTTATACGAGAGAAAACAAGCCGCGGCTTACATAAGACGCGAACACCCCGTATAAATGGTACACAATCTACGTTCGCGGCTTTCTCAAGCCGCGGCTTATCCTGGCCTGGGAGTTTATACTCGTATAAACAGTTCCTTTCGCGTATTATGTACGCCGCGACCACAGTAAGCCGCGGCTTATTTGCTCTCGTATAAACGGCCCTATTATTTTAAAACATAGTCATGAATGTTTTATTTTCAGAAAGCCGACCATTGACGTATTGTCCGTAGCTCTACCGCATATCTCATAGATAATTCTAACTTCCTCTAAGTAAATTAATGAAATCGCACTCGTTTCGAATGTGACCGAGATTATGTGTGTCGCGAAGACCGTCCAAGTTCTGAGGTATTTTGAGAGCCATAAGAGATTTCTTTGTCGTCGGTTTATCTGGCTTTCTGGGCAATACTATGTACTGACAGGCAACGAATACGTGTCAGCTGAAGAACGCTGTGTTACAAATTTAAATTAACGGGCCACTGAAAAACGCAGACTGCAGACTGTGCAGACCGTCTGTAAAATGAAAATTCGGTTAGCCTGAATTAGGCCTAAATAACATTCGGTTAGCCTAATTAGGCCTAAATAACATTCAGGTTAGCCTGTTTACAGTTAGCTCTCAATAATAGTGAAGGTAACACCATATTTATTTTTACCCCGGGTCTGCACGGTCTGCAGTCTGCGTTTTGGCGTGACCATAAATTAACATAGCTTTTCCTAAGACGTTTCTTGTTTTTGTCATGTTTAGGATCTGCACGGCCCAAAGAAAGTCTCATATGCGGGAAGAACTGTGTTGTCGTAGATTCAGATGAAGAAACTTTAATCAATGTTCAATGAAAATAAGACAAAGCTAGGAGAACGTTGTGCTGGAGGACGATAACGAACACTGCTAACGAATATTAAGTTTAAAGTGTTTTTTTTTCTCGAACGGATATAAATTCAATGCCACGTTCTAAATAAATTAATTATGGTACTGATGAAATTATACCGTTGTCCTAATCCTATAGCAGGGAGAATAAATCAAAGGTATCCTGTGGTAAGCTCGTGGAGTAAGTAAGATACTGCGTAAGGAATTATCAAGCCAATAGAGTGGTTACAAATGCAATGTAATACATTTTTCTGTTTTACGATTTCATTCGTTTGTTGTATCTTGACTGTTGTTCATTGATGAATATACTTTGTGGAATGGGAGTTTTGAAACCACTCTAGTAGAAGTGTAGTTTATTCAAGAAACACTGTAATACCAAGTAACAGTTTATTAACAACTAGTCCCTCCGTGAGGGTACACTGGGTTGCCTGTGGTACGTGCACCGTTCCAGACAATTTTTTTCAAGTTGGGGGGTCCATGAGGAGCTTAACTTGGATCAGGAATGTGGGTCCCCGCAGTGGGAGTTGTAAGAAGACTCACGCTAAAAAGTCAGAGCAAGAGACAAAGGGAGAGAGAGGTGTTAATCTCGACACATTTGTTGGGCCGACTTCGTCATAAAGTTTTTAACGACGACAAATATCTCAAATTACTTTAAATTAATTTTGAGTGACGTGTCAAAATAGTCCAGAGGCACAATAAATCAATCTGAAATATTTTCTAAAACACGGTTTACAACGGCCAGCATCATGCAATTAAAAAATGGAAAATTATTTCTTTATTCTCTTTATTTCAAATTAATTTAAACACAGGCAAATTATATCTTAACTTTCAGGCTACCGAGATGCAACTTGTTTTGCCCGGCATACACTTTTCTCAACAGCAACGGTGAATTGGTTCTTTTCTGATTTTAAAGCAATCCATTTTTAAGTTTTATACTTATGGAACTCGATAACTGATGAATAAAACTCAACGTGAGCTATTACACTTTCGAACATCTGCTTCCCTAATTCTCCGGTTAAACATGAAACGTTAGTGATGTATTGGTATATTTGTTAATTTAAACACAGGCAAATTATTTTGTCAGTTAACTTTCAGGCTACCGAGATGCAACTTGTTTTGCCTGGCATACACTTTTCTCATCAGCAACGGTGAATTGTTTTTTTTTTCTGATTTTAAAGCAAACCATTTTAAAGTTTTATATACTTATGGAACTCGATAACTGAGGAATAAAATTCAACAGCTATTACACCTTCGAACATCTGCTTCCCTAATTCTCCGGTTAAACATGAAACGTTAGTGATGTATTGGTATATTTGTTAATTTAAACACAGGCAAATTATTTCTTAACTTTCACGCTGCCGAGATGCAACTTGTTTTGCCTGGCATACACTTTTCTCAACAGCAACGGTGAATTGGTTCTTTTCTGATTATAAAGCAATCCATTTTTAAGTTTTATACTTATGGAACTCGATAACTGAGGAACTGGGAAATTTAGAATGCCCAATCGAGCTGTGTAAAATTTCATTCCGGGCTAATTGATTTCCCAGCATGTAACAGGGAGGCACATTCAATATTAATTACAGACTTATCAATTTCCTGCTATCATGATATCCTGATATCATGAAATTGAACCTAACAGCAATTATTTTACCTCAACGTTTGAGCGTGAGCCTGTATACCGGGAAGGCTTCCAGCACCGAATTCCCCGACGTCAACATTGTTTTCTGCCTCCATAACTCGTTTGAAAACATCTGAATACAGAAATCCATGACATTCAGACGACGACTGTTCAATTAATCCCCCCGCAGAGGCCAACCAAAGTTACTCCGTAAGCTTCGTCCACGTTTTTACAAGAATTTCGGACGGCGAGTCTAATCTGCAGGTCGCAGGTCGCAGGTCGCAGGTCACAGGTTGCAGGTCATTGTTTCACCAATACAGAAAGTATCCTAAACATTCTTAAAAGCTAACCTTAGGTCTAATTAGGCCTAAACAAAAGGTTTTAGGCCTAAGGTTAGCTTTTAAGAATGTTTAGGTTACTTTCTGTATGGGTGAAACAATGACTGCAACCTGTGACCTGCGACCTGCGATCTGCAAATTAGACCCGCCGAATTTCGGAACGTGATCACCATTTTCCCGCAAAAAATTACCGACTTGAAGGCGACAAATCTCTCTTCGAAAGAGCTGATAAAACTTTCCTTCGACAAATTGGCTAACATTTTACCCTGGATGCCAGAGGTCTTCTCGCTCACAAGCGGCGAGGAGCGTCGAAGTAGTGCTGGTCGGCGAGAGACGACGGCGACCTCTACCATTTTTCCCTGGGTGAGAGAGTTAATCCATAAATCCTATAGAACGAAAAATGGTTCCGTATCCCAGCACTAACCGCCACTGTCGATGCGCGCAAACGAACTGAAATAGATTTGTGTTCCCCACAAAATTCACCTCGCCCCTAAATACGGTCGTTCAATAAAAAATTAACTACTTTTTTCTGCTTACCGTAAGTTCACAGTACAATCTGATCCATCCTGAATGCTTTAACACTCTTCTGAATACGAAACACCTTTTGTGTTATGTTTTTAGCCTTTGTTGATGGATATCTACACCGTCAGGAGACGTCCAGCCGAGAATTCCTGAGTCGGCTTAAGCTCCTTATGTTAAGAAGACCATTTAAAGGGTCACCCAGAAGTCTTACCAGCAGAGGCCCTTTGGCTCACAGGTCCTCACACATTCGTACGACGAAACAGATCCTTTTCTGGGGTTAAAAACCTGGCTACCGGCCTGTTAATTAATCATTTGTAGAAAGAAGAAATTCCTGTCCTCTTTAGAAAAAATAGACACGCATTGCTTACGTGTGGTAGTGAAGTAACACAGCGATTTGTTCCATATAAAATGTCAACTGAGCTGTGTGTTGTCTTCCAGGAGATTCAAGTTGTCCTTGCGTAATATGTAGCTCTAACAGTGCACGATATTGTTTTGGTATTGTCTATCATTGTAGTGCCATGGTAGAAATCTCGGGTAAATAGCTTGAGAAGACATGTGGTTACTAGCAAAGTACTGAACCCAGAAAGTTTGAAGAAAATAAATGGAAAGTGAGAAACATATGCTTCTGGGCTGACATGTTGATAATTTTCAAGCTCCCTCACAACTTCTTTCAACAAAAGTTTAAGCGTGCCCTCTGAGCATCTGACAGCTTTGTAATACTAAAGTTTACTAAAGTGAAGCATCTGTGTCAAATAATGGCAAGATACCGGGTTTTCGTAAGTTTCTTTTCCTGTCAAGTGTTATAAAGTTTGACAATAAATGAGCGCATTCAAAACAAAGATCACAATCGCCCACCATTGTAAATTTACTCTCCAAGACGAGGTTATTTATCACCAGGTAATTCCATCATTTTGGAAATAGCAGCTACTTTATTAGTCATCGGCGTCACAATTTTTTGCTGATTTTGGGGCTCATTTTGTTTAACTCAAGCACGCTTCCAACAGACCTGTTTATTTTCGTGACTTTTGCGCTTCTACAAAATTCTCCCCGTATCACATTTCAACACATGTATGCAAATTTGTTAAG
>NC_090879.1:409417-411917 GCF_036669935.1 Montipora foliosa
TGCTTCTTTCTTGTACAAGCAAATTATCTTTCTATCAAGGTTAGTAGTGTTGTCTTTTAGAAATAGACACTATCAGTATTTCCAAATCATTCTGTACCTTCAATTCTGTTATTGGGAACAGCAGAGGAGATAGTGAACAGTATCACGGATCTGTGAAACTCTAACAATATAATTAAATGAATGAGGTAAACAAAACGAACTGTAATAGCTTAAAATCTGACTAACAGCAATATGAACGTTAAAAATTTAAAATTAAATATTTTGAATTAATAACAAAGTTGTTATATTTCGACCGCGCGCCATGTTCAACGGAAGAGCCTGCTTGCAGGCTACGTAATGGTCGCCTTTGATAACATGTTTTGTTGCTCGAAGAAAACCCCGCAGAATGTTCAAATTTTGCTGTTTGTTTTGTCTGATGATGTCCTGTCGCGTCGCCTCGCTTTGTCATTGGTCGCTCATAACCATGGAGCTGTTCGAGAAGCCACTGTGGGGATGGGGTAAGTGTTGTACATGAAAGGACTGTAACTCACCGGGTGGAGTTAATTTGACCTCGGACCCAAGCTCCGTGTCCTGTTCGGTTATCAGGATCTGTTAAATTCATCGGCTATTGTGGAATCGAAGCAGAAAATGCTCATTTCCAGCCAAGTGCGTGGGGATTTTTGACGACGAAACATTCACGGAGGTTCGCAAATGATGTGGCTTTAGCTTTGCGTGAAAAAATCGCGGCTGGGATGGATTTTCGAGTCGCAAACCGCCTCTGAGCTGACAACGGTCGAAATCTTAGTGTGCAGCCTTGACTTCGTCTTTAATAGAACATTGAAAACACGGACTTCCAGAAACGGTAAAATAAGCTCCAAAAAGCACAAGAATACACCAGAGGTGCGTCATTTTTATTCATTTTATTGAATGAACGTTAAATTGAGCATTTTTTAGGCTTCATAATCGACGGTATTTTATTTCCCTTACAAAGTCTTATAGCGCGTTTAAATTCTCAACGGCTGTCTGTAGTGACGCGAGCTTGGGCTGCTTATGGCATCGTCACAGAAGACAAGAACATCATTTTAAAAGCTTATTCTACGCAAAAAGTAGGTTCTGGAGGTAATTTTGAGAGTGGAAATCAAGTTTACGCCGCCTGGTATATTTATATTTAATTGAGTTAACACAACAAGACGCTTACCTTATTTTGACACGAAAATGCTTTACTATTGCCATAAAAACTATCCAGTTAAGCTCGCATATTACACAACATGATGAATGCATAAATGCCACCTTTCCCAGCGAAATATTTTTTGAAAAAAAAAAAAACATATTTGCTATAAGAGGCAAATTAGACCCGCCGTATTTCATTACGCGCGTGAAGACAAGAAACTCAATCGTGTCAAATTACACGCCGTGTCAAAAACGCAACTAAATAAATTTCTCACCAGTGCTCAGCATCAAACCCTTTACTGAAAAACCCTTTACTTGAATAATCAAGCAAAAATGGGCAACAAGCTTTCTTTCAAATAATTTTTTACTAACCAGAATTGGTGAAATTTCCAATTGTTACCAGAAGACTGTGCATAATTGAGTACAAACAGCAGATCCAAGTCTCTGTCTTTGTTAAACCCATAAGTTACTAGAGAATTTTCCATTTGATTTCAGTGTTGTAAAAAACACCACACTTGTACAATATTAGAACTACAGCTCACTTTGATTACGGCTCGACGGGCGACAGATTGTTGTCGATGTCCATTACTCGTCCCTTTTAAGATTCCAGATTTTCTTTTCAGTGCGTGTCTTGTTCAGTATCCAATTGACTTTTCATTATTGAGCTCCATAAGGGTATATTTTGTTTAAAGATCCACTAAAACGCCATTCGCGTTACATGACTTTCGACGCCATTGCCGGTTAAGTTAATCATTCTACTGTGTCCACCAGAGAAATCAACGCATTTCCCACTACCCTCTCGATCCTAAGAAAATACGCGCAGAAGGCTCTATGCACAAAGACACCACTTAGCAGGGGAGTGACAGCCAAGACTTTTACGGACACGGAAAAAACAAAAAAACGAAAAAAAAAAAAAAAAAACAAAAAAAACAAATGAAACGCAGATTCCGACTGGGTAAAGTAAAAAGCCACACAGATGGATGCTGTTTTCAATGTCAAAAGCCGGCTCAAGTCCTCATCCAGACACAGTAAAGCCTATATTACACAAGACTTTGCACGAGAAATCCAGAAAGAAAGGGTTCGCTGCTAGAGAAGCTGGTCGCGTCGCGAAGGTAGTCAACAGATCTCTCTTTATTGATAACAATGTTTTTAACATCTCGAATATTCCAGTTGAGTATCAAGTAGCTCCTACCTAATTTTCTGTCTTATTTACACATTCAAAGACGACAAGATGCGAGCTAAATCGTGCCGGATCAATGGCTCTATCTCATCGAGCTAAGTATCCAAATTTCCTATTCGTTCATGTTTTTATATAAGCGCTATGTAGTTGTAGTCTTCAAGTTTATTATGC
>NC_090879.1:419417-434417 GCF_036669935.1 Montipora foliosa
TTCAAACCAGAGCAGAAAATATCCCGCACAACAGAAACATCTTACTAGAACTTCAACGTGCCAGATCACAGGTTAAAAAAACCATGTTGACCAAAACGAAAGGTGCAATTCTGAGAAGCAAAGTGAGATGGCATGAAGAAGGAGAACGTAATACAAAGTATTTCTACAGCTTAGAAAAACGACATCATGATAGTAAAACAGTCTCAAAACTCAAAATTGGGGAAAATTGTTACACGGAAGATCAAATGAATTCGAAATCTTAGAAGAAGAAAAAACGTTTTATGAGCCGTTATACCGCTCCAGCAATATTAATCCCGAAAAGTTCAAAAATTCGCCTTTTTTTATCTCAGAAAATGTAACCGCTCTAAGTGAAGAAGAGAAGAGCTCTTGTGAGGGTTTGGTAAATGAAGAAGAATGCACAAATGCGCTCAAGGACTTCGACAATAACAAAACCCCGGGAACCGACGGTCTGCCAGCTGAATTCTACCGGTTCTTCTGGCCTGACATCTGTCATGACCTGCTAGCCAGCTACAACTTTGCTTCTCAGCATGGCATGCTTTCTATAAGCCAAAGACGAGGAATAATCACCCTTATCCCCAAAAAATCCAAAGATAAAACTATTTTGGAAAATCTAAGGCCCATCTCACTTCTGAACGTCGACTACAAGATTCTCACTGAAGTTATTGCCAAGAGAATAGAAAAAGTCTTGCCAACATTATACATACATACTTAATTACATACTTAATTGACCTCTCCCCATAGGGGCTTTTCAGGGCCAATGAATCAACGAAACAACAGAACACAACAACAACAACTGTTAAGAATCCCAACTGGCCGGAGGCAAACCAGTTAGCTATTTACAAGTGCAGCTGGGAAGTTGATCCAGGGACTACCAGGATCAAATTCAACGAGTGGTCAGAGCGGGTCTTGAACCCGGGATCTCCGGATCTCAAGGCTATCGCCCTAACCACTGGGCCACACTGCCTCCTGAACATTAATAAACCCCGATCAAACGGGTTATGTTAAAGGCCGCTACATTGGTGAAAACGTAAGGCTAATCTACGACTTAATACATTACACAGATAATCCAAATCAAAAAGGTATTGCCATTTTCTTGGACTTCAAAAAGGCGTTTGATTCCATTGAATGGAACTATCTCTTACAAACACTTCAGTTCTTCAACTGCGGCCACGACATTCAAAATTGGATAAAAATTTTCTATAATAATGTTACTAGCTGTGTTCTCAATAACGGTCATGCCTCAACTTTTTTCTCCCTACAGCGGGGAGTCAGACAAGGTAGCCCGTTGTCTGGCGTATTCTTCGTTCTCGGTATAGAACTCCTCTCTAGATCTATAAAAAAATGATCCCACTATCAAAGGTATCCAAGTCAACAAGCAAGAGCTTAAAATAAGTCAATGCCGACGACACAACAGTATTTGTCCGTGACCTCGACTCCGTTACGAGTCTATTGAAGGTGTTAAACGATATCAAAGAGCACTCTGGCCTAGAAATAAGCACAACTAAAACCGAAGCAATGTGGTTAGGCGAATGGAAAGACAGAACAGATGAACCTTTTGGTTTTAAGTCGCCAAAAGAACCTGTCAGTGCTCTTGGTGTCTTTTTTTCTTACAACCAAGAAAGTGCTAACAGACTGAACTTCGGTAAAAAAATACTTAACCTCCAAAAAACGCTGAACACTTGGCAACGGAGAAATCTAACTCTTTATGGAAAGATAAACATCGTTAAAACACTTGGGATATCTAAATTAATTTAGTCAGCCTCCGTGCTCCCTGTTCCAGATCACTATATTCAAGAAATAAATAAGCTAATTTTCAACTTTACCTGGTCAGGGAAACCCCCTGAAATCAAAAGAAACCGTCACCATAATTGGAAAGAAAAAAGATGGCGGTTTGAAAATGTGCGATTTTAAGATCATGGAAAAAGCGCTCAAAATAGCTTGGATCGACAGAATTCAAGACGAGTCACAAGCTTCCTGGAAAATTATTCCTAACCAGTTCTTTCACAAAAATGGTGGTCTTGCCTTCCTAACAAAATGCAACTTCGCAACAAGTACACTAGATCTTGATGATAAACTTCCCATATTTTATAAAAAGGTGTTAGATTATTGGTGCGAGTTCAAAATCTCAACGGGCAGCGATTCCAAATCAAATCCTAAAAACGAAATAGTGTGGAATAACAGGAAAATTCTTGTAGGAAAAAAGCCTGTTTTTTACCAAACTTGGTATGACGCTGGCATTACCAAGATAAGCGACATATTAAACCAAAATCAGGATTTTTTGAAGTGGCATGAATTTGCCACAAAATTTAATTTGAATGTTCCTTTCACCACATACTATGGCCTAGTTAACGCAATCTCAAAAAAATGGAAAGCTAATCTTAGAAACCCTATTCCAAACGTCACTCACGACATCACTGTAAACAGTCTAAAAGCCAGTTCTATTTACTCCTCTCTTTTAAACACCGTCTTCGTTCCTCCCACTGCCGAAACGAAAATTCTACGCCACGGTTTTACAGAAAGTACCATCCAGAACGTTTTTATGCCATTTAAAGTCACAAATGAAGTTAAAATAATAATGTTTCAATATAAAGTGATTCATAACGTGCTTCCAACCCGCGCTACACTCTACCGAGACCGCATTTCAGAAAGCCCCTTATGCAACTTATGCAATACGGAAGAACAAACGCTGCATCACCTGCTAACAAACTGCACACTAACAGTCGATTTTTGGATCCTGTTTCAAGACTGGTGGTACAAAAAAACAAATGAAACAATAACGTTATCCACAAGTCACATACTATATGGCTGGCATGATAGGACAAAGCATTGGCAAGTCCTAAATTATAGTCTACTGATAGCCAAATATCGCATTTGCTGCACAAGCCTTCGCGGAGATGTCTTAGATTTCCAAAATTTCCTACTGTTCATCACAGGAAAACTTGAAATCCTAAAAGAGATCGCGACTGCAAAAAAAGAACTTCCGAAATTTTATCGCACGTGGGCTTTTTTACTGTAATTTTATATGCTGTTGATGTTTAGGTTAATTTACGTTTAATTTCATATCTATTATTTAGCTCTATCCACCTATATATCTTTTTTTTTTTCAAAAAAGTAGTAATTTTATGAAACAAAAAAACAAAGAGTATTTAAAAGAAATGTAACAGTTTTGTAACTTGTATGTATACGTGTAATTTTTCTATAATAGAAAATTGCATTGTAAATAAGCTAATCAGTGTGATTGCATTGTAATTTATGTATTGTAAGTGGTGTATGCATGTAAGTAAAGTATTAGTACTGTATGTAGTGTAAGTGATAAATTGAAAAAAAAAAAAAAAGCCACACAGTCAATAATGACCTCGTCATCTGGAGCAGCCTCAGCCATTCCGAGAAAAGACCAGAAAACGTGAGAAGACCTCACATTACAGGTTTACAGATCCAAAAGTCGGGTCAGGTAACTCAACGGAAACGGCTGATTGTCATTGGATGCGAAAACAATCACATTGTAGATTAACTGTCAGAAATTGTGTAATCATTTCACCTTTCTAGACTTTATAGATTTATAGCTTACTTCTTGACCTTTATAGCTTACTGAACGTTACTGTGTTTTGTTTTGCATAGTGTATTGACCTGCATGAGGTCCATGAGACAGAAGAGGGCAAATGAATCGAACGGTACCGCAATACCGGGAAGGACCTTCTTTTACCGAATACCGTCAGCCAAAATGATGAAACACCGCTCACCGCCGGGCTAGATGATACCGCGATACCGCAAGTAAAAATTTAAATTACCGAAATACCGGATGAAAAAAAGCTCAATACCGCATACCCCAATGACCCCTCATTAATGGTTCCGGAAACTTTTGAAGCCAGTAACGTTACCCTGTCTAGGCTAGTACCTCAGGAGCTCCAGTGTCTTTGGACATTGCTAAAACAATTAACTAGTTTCGGGAGTGGTATTGGAAATTTCTTAAACCATCCGTCATTGAAAATGGCGTCAAAAATTTTAGAGCGGCCCAATGTAGCAGTTTCAAGAATTTCTTAAACCAGCAGTGGCTAATTGCTTTCCTTTTCTAGCAATGGTGAAGACTGAATGGTTACAAAAATTTCTGAGGCCAACCCTCAAAATGTTTTCCAAAATTATCTTTTTGAGCTACTTACAAATGGAGATGATATGGTCTACGACTAAACGCCATCCGACGAATGTAAATGAACTCTGGATACTTGGATAAAAAGTGAACGAGATGAATTTTCCCAGCCGAAAGAACATTTTTGCCGGCCAGATAATCCACTTTCCTCGAATTATCAGCCGCAAATTCAAATTCCGTCAAGGATTTCCCATTTTAGCCGATTTTTGTTAACTTTGGAATATCCTCCAAGGTTTTGGAACGTGTTTAATTTCTTCGTTGTTGTTTGGCAGAGTATGTACAAAAAATAAGTCACATGATTTTTCTTTCCTCCTCATCAATCATAGTTTGTTTTGTGGCGTTGCCACCTTTCGTCAGCAGGAACGTTGCTGAGTAACCGAGAAAGTTGTGTGGAAAAATTTGTGCAATGACAAAGTATTTGCGTGCTGTCCAACACTTGAGAAATAACCCGGCAATATATTGATATAATGGAGTTGGTTTCTGAAGGAAATATTGTGCTGTTTAGGGGTTCACGAGCGCTTCTCATTCCTGGACCATTTCACCAATAGCGTTGCCTACCAAACGGCACATTAAAGTGAACAGCGTTTTCAACCGGGGAAGGGAAAGGGAGAACCGGCGGTAGAACGAGGAGTTCGCGTGAAGAAGAAGGGAAGCGAAGGCCTGCAAGGACGCTATTGACGAAGGCTCGAGAAACGACAGCTTTCTATCCTCCTTGCAATGGTCAATTTACTTTTTTCGGATCAGTTGATGCCACCAAAAAATTACAATTTCGTTGACAGCTATTGTTCATGACTCAGTCAGACAAAACACCAAACCATGCGTTTTTAAACGCCCCTCTTTCGCCCCGTCTTCGTAAATTTATTCGTTTCCTGGGTGATACAGAATGATCTTCAAACATCAAGTCATTATTTTACAAAAACAATTTTATATCAGGCAGGTATCTATGGGACGCCAAGGGTGACAAAAGTGTTCAATTTTACCACTGAATATGTTCTGTAATGTGTTTTAAATGGATTGGAAATTACACAAATATGGTTCATAGTGAGTAAAACATGGGCTTCTTGAAACTCGATATATATGTCGTTGCAGCATCAAATATATAGGTTGAAATTATCGATTTCTTCGATCTTCGGAAAATCTTCGTAACACGCGGCCGCGTGCTTGACGTGGGACAGATAGAGGAAGGCGCATTCGCCATTGTGGAATTGATCATTTCACTGTTTATCTCAAAGACATTCTGGCTATTATTTCACAGGGGACCCAGACAAACTGTGTGACCGTTAATATCTACATCTTTCACAATTGGTTTCTTATCGGCATATACACAACCCTGCATTTGAGGTCATCCAGCTAATTCATAGAAGGCTCGCAGATGCTCTTTATTTGCTAAATTATCTTGTTAGTCGAAAGTGTTGTGCAACAAATCCCCTGGATTTGGATACACAGAGCGACTTTTGCTCTCTCATTACAGTGTTGCGATCACTCTAAGAGACATAAATTATACACGTAATATTTCTGCCAATGCTTCAGGAGAGGATCAGCGAGAAGCATTCTGCTATCGACTAGGAACTACGTGCTCGTGGGTGGCCGAGGTTTTTAATCACCGACGATCAAATTGATGCCTTAGGACGGCAAATGACGATCGGCTGGTTGTTCTTTGTCAAATCAACGCCGGACCAGAGTAGAAAGAAATCTTCATTTCTCAAGTGTTTTCTTAATTGAATATTTCAGGTATTTTATCACGCATGGAGTTGACCATTCTGTTAATCGTTCTTTCATTTGCTTCAGTTGTAAAAGGTAAGTTTTTTTCGTGTTATACTAATACATACCTCTTACTAACTGAGTTCGAAATCCGTACTGTAAGTTACGGACCGAATGTTTTTCCGTTGATTTCGCGCTTGGGCCGTAAATTAACGGGATTAAGCGAGGATCAGTTCAAAGTACCGTACAGACCGAGAAAACGAGTTTAGTAAGACATTTACGATATCTCTGAGGTAATAAGGCGGGCGGAAAAGAAACCTAGTTCAACG
The DNA here is from genome assembly GCF_036669935.1 of Montipora foliosa. Lineage (NCBI taxonomy): Eukaryota > Metazoa > Cnidaria > Anthozoa > Scleractinia > Acroporidae > Montipora > Montipora foliosa. The sequence goes on from NC_090879.1 coordinate 425,613, forward strand.
GAACGTTCAACTGCCAGAAATGATTGGCATGCGTAAAAATTTGAAAAACTATGTCAGAGGGTGTAATTCTCATAGACCCTTTCGGAAAAACGGCGCATGCTGGGTAATCAGGATAAACTGCATGATGAGCTTACAGACTTCGGTGTGAGAGTGTCCAATCAAAGTTTTATAGTGATGATTTGTGAAGGAAAATTTACCGTTTCTCATAAAGTTTTCTCGAAAAATCAAGGTGAGTGTTTGATTGCATGCTTGTCGCGTTCGACAGAACGCATACTATTTTCGCCGTTTTTCGAGATTTCTCCTGTTGTTTTTTGATGACGCTGCTTTCAATGTCAGTTGATTTTGAGGTTTTCGACGGACTGGCTGGCAAGGTGGCATTTCGCCTCGATTTCATGTGGTAAATCGGTAGCCATAGTGATCACCGGCATCCCGTCATGCGAAAAAGCACTGGTTATATGTGTGATCGCGTATTATATTTTTCATTGCTGCTTTAACTTTTTTAGTTTCGCCAAGGTGAACGAATTTTTGTCGATTTGTTCAAAGTATCTCCCGCCAATATAATTGATACTGCGTTACAGAACATCAGGTAGCTGTGTGCTTTTGTGTTTTCTAGGAAACAGACGCCGGAATTCGCACCGCCAACATGGTATGATAAGGCGGAGTTGCGATTTGTAGACTTAGTTGCTTTTCGCAGGAGCGCGTAAAGAACTGTGACACCCGACCGATATTTTCCCTTCGGTCATCACGGTTGATAAGATAAAATGCCAACCATTTCATGTTGCTCAGCTATGGATTTCTAAAACACGAGTTTCTTGCCAAATACACATATCAAAATTAAATACACAAACATTGCATGTAGCTGGGTTGCCTTCGGGTGGAAATTCATTCGCGTTCATACGATTCGTATAAAAGAAGCTAAAAGATGTTGTCTCCCAAGATGATGAATTGTCAGGATTCCGTTAAATGACTATTCCGAATCAAAAAAAGGGACGCATTACGATGCAGATGGCGTCTACGAAAGGAAATTGTTTCTCGGACTTTCAGATAAGATCAAGTGTTATTGTCAGACCATTGCACCCCTGTACTTTTTTCAGCATCTTATGAGAATAGCATTACACGGTTAACATCGTTACCGGCTCACGAGGGCGTTCTAGACCATATATATTTTTTCTCGTCGTTTTAATTTTGGCCTATTTTATCTCAACGCTCCGGGCAACTTTCGTTCACGGTCATTGTGCGGTAGTCAAGCATTTTTGCGCCTAAAAACCTTGGTCACGCGAATTCATTGAACCTTTTTATCGTCGTTTTGCATTCACCTGCACTTTTGTGCTTTTACAGCTATTGCTCAACAAAATATTTGCTGTCGAGTTCTTGCCATCAACCCACCGCGAAACTTTTTGTTTGGTAGTAGCCAAAACGCGGAGCCGGGGCCGGGGTCGGGGTGCCTTTTCTTTTTCCCCTTTTTTTTTCGTTATTCTCCTGTACTGTTGTTTTCGAATGACCGACATGTCCTTCATTTATGGTGGAAATTAGTAAAAAACATTAAGGAACTTACCGTAAACTATGAAAGTTCTTAAGGGACATCTTACGTTTTTTCTCGAAATCGGACTTTGTTTTACTATTTTTTGCGTGTGTTTTAAAATCGAAGGTGGTTTTTGCGAGCATCTGACTTAGTTTTTTCCGAAAACAAGTCGGAGTTTGTTTTTCGAAATTAAGATAATTTACGAAAATACTGAAATTGGAGTTCATGAAATATACGCCAACTGCCAGAAACACTGAAGACTCGCTGAGCTGCACACTTTAAAAGAGCATTGTAATGTTTACTTCTTGAGAAAAAAAAAACACAGGATGATCGTCACGTAGTCACGCAACGTTCTCATTTGCTCGTTTGCTCGTGTTGATGTCATGTTGTTGTCTGTCTTTACTACAAACGGTTTGTAGTAAAGCCAGAGTCGCAAGGGAACTTGCTAGTTAATTCTATTCGGACGTTAAGGGATCGAATCCAATATCACAAAAAAAAAAAAAAAAAAAACCACAACAACATTGAAAACAATTTTGCGAAAACAAGCATATGAGAACGTTATGTGACGACTATCGTGGGGCTGCGGCTATGTTTTGTTTCGTTTTAATTTTATTGCGGAGGTTTTTAAGAAGTAAGCATTAAAATATGGTTTTAAAATGTGGAGCTCAGCGAGTCTTCGGTGTCTCTAGGAGTTAGCGTATATTCCCCACAAAAACTCCAATTTCAGTCTGACATTCTCTTAATTTCGCAAAACAAAGAAAGATGTCCCTTTCGTATCTTCCGTATGTTCCCTATTTTTTTGACTAATTTCTCCCTGATCTAAATCCTGCCTGCTCTTTCCTCAGCCTGTGGTCCACACCGTCTTGTATTCTGCTAATAAGAATCTTTCCCATCACCTTCCTAGAAATAGGTAGCAGTGTCACTCCTCTCCAGTTTCTACATTTCTGTAGATTCCCTTTCTTCGGTATCTTAGATATCAGGCCCTGTTTTCACTGCTTCGGCACTTTATCTTCCCGCCAAATCAGGTCAAAGAGGTGCCCGAGTTCCGCACAGGTGCTTTCTGTATCAACCTTCAACAGTTCTGCTGTTATCTGGTCGATTTCTGGTGCCTTCCCATTCTTGAGAGTTTGCACCTCACTTCTCTGTTGGTGGTTCCGTGTCGATATCCAGCTCCCCCGTCCCCCACTTCTTCATCTGTCGGTGGGTTTGGTGGTGCCTCCCTGTTCAAGACTCCCTCAAAGTGCTCCTTCCATCTTGCCTGCCTTTCTTCCTAACTCTTGAGAAGTCTTCCCTCCTTGTTGGTAACTGCCGCTGTCTTCCTCGGCCCGCTACCGCTCAGCTGTCTGGTCCTTAGCTCTCCCTTTCTCTGCTGCTGTCTGTGCCCACCTGGGCCTTCTCTGTCATCCACTTCTTCTTATCCTCTCTCACGCTTCTCTTCACCTGCTTATCCTTCTGCCTATGCTGCTCCCTGATCTTGTTCCGTATCCTCTCTGACTTTGTACTGTCCAACTTTGTCTTGATTTCCTTCCTTTCGTCTATCACCTTCCACATTTGCTGACTGATCCAGGGTTTGCTCTTTCCTTTTTGGAACCCAAGGACCTCTACCGCTGACTCCACGTATGCCTTCCTCAGTGCCTCCCACAACTCCTCTACCTCTTCTCTCCCCTCTCCTCTCTCCATCGCTTCACAGTACATCCGTTTTGTGTCTCTATCCTTCAGCTTGTCCGTGTTGCACCTGGGCTTAAACTTTTTTCATGTTGGCATACTTGTTGAGTTTCAGCTCGAATCTTAGCCCTGACGAGGTAGTGATCGCTGTTGACATCGGCCCCCTTCTGCACTCTAGTGTCGAGGACTGCAGATTTCAACCACGTACTGATCAAAAGATGGTCAATCTGATTCTTCACTCTCCCGTTTGCCTAGACCCATGTTGCCTTGTGAACATCTTTGTGTTGAAACAATGTTCCTGTGATGACCAGGCCATTTGCCACAGAAAAATCACAGCCTCTCTCCGTTGCCATTCTTGTCTCCCATCCCATGTCTCCCTATACAACTCTCGTATCCCTCGTTGTCTCCTCCCACCTTAGCGTTAAAGTCGCCCATCACTACCACAATATCGTTTCTTTTGCATCCGTCTATCGTCTGCTGCAGTTCTTCATAGAAGTGGTCTTTCTCTTCTTCCTCTCTCTCGTTGTGTGGCGCGTAGACCTGTACCACTAACAGCCTCCTGATGCGGGAGTGAAATCTAGCTGTAATGATCCATTCGCTCACCGGGGTCCACTCCATGAGGGCTCTCTCTGCTCGCTTGCTCATCATAATGGCCACACCACCTTCTTGCACCACTTTCTTAAAAGTTATCATGAATATGCCGAAGTGCGGGCGCTCACGCCATTGACGCTTCGTTGTTTGAGTCAAAATATTTCTTCTAGTGTCAATTTTATCACTTTTCGAGTTATCTTTTCTTCTTTCAGATGGAAGATATGGCTTTCGAAGATTTCTGGAGTGGAGCGTTGGTCAACTTTAGTTTTATTTCAGGATGAGAAGAGGAAAGTCGACAGCAGCAAACAAGAAAGATCTTGCTGCACGCGTTATTGTTGCTTTCGAGTCAAACGACCTGATAGTTGATTTTCGATCGGCAAGAAAGAGAATATAACAGACTTCTGAGTATTGAAAATCCACGAAATCTAGATGAAAGTGTTTGGTACAGCGATCAGTCCGCTCTTCACTACGTACTCTGAAACAAAGGCCTCTGACACCGATTGTGTCGGCAAACGTATTACTAAGGCACGCAAGGCCTACTCTTATTTTAAAGAGATTGCATGTGGACCAAGTTCTGTCTTACTCGCCGAAGGATTCGAATGATCTTGTTGTGGTGAAATGATCTGTTACGCTATCATTGAGAATGAACGAAATACCAAGGGAGTTGTGGGTTTTAATTTCAAAATTCCACAGGCAATTGCTTGACTGCTCGGCCTTTCTTGTTTCCTGTTGTCGACTTTCTACTTCTCATCCTGAAATAAAACTAAAGTTGACCAACGCTCCAATCCAGAAAATCTTCGAAAGCCATATCTTCCATCTGAGAGTAAAAAGATAACTCGAAAAGCGATAAAATCGACTCTTAAAGAAATGGAACAACGAAGCGTCAATTGCGTGACTGCCCGCACTTCGGGATGTTAACGACAAATTTTCTCACGGACTCGAACAGCTTCTACAGAACTCGTACATGTACTGATAAATAAGCATAGAACCAAACACTCGCCTTGATTTGATCGAGAAACTTCATGAGAAACGGTAAATTTTAATTCACAAACCATCACAATAAAACTTTGATCGGTCACTCTCACTCCGAAGGCTGTAAGCTCATCATGTCCTTTATCCTGATTACCCAGCATGCACCGTTTTGCCGAAAGGGTCTATACAAGAGTAGGTCTGGCCCTTTTAGGCGGGCTGCCGGCTGGCTCGTTTAGCCGAGATCCCGGTACATCTGAGAAAAACACCAAGAATCAAGTTTGCAATTATATTTGCCCTTTTTGAAAATAGGAGTCACTCTTGCCAATTTCCACTCATCTGGAAAGATACCAGTCTCAGTCGATTTAGCAAAGATTAGTGTGAGAGATGGCGAAACTATGCTGGCAGCCCTTTTGTTTGGAATATTATCTAGTCCAGCTGACTTCCTGTCATTTAGTTTTAAACTAAATCCACCGATGGTGCTTTCAATGAGAACGAGGTTTCAGTCGGCGTGGCATACGTTTCAGGCTCTATATCAGATGTTGGAATTTCTCATGCCAGCCTTTCACCGATGGTTGAAAAGTGCAGATTTCGTTCTTCAGCTATTTCAAGGGGTTCAGTTGTAATTTGCTCGGCACTTTTTATTTCCGAAGTATTCCCGGATTAACTCTGAACAAGAGACTATGAAGGTAAGAGAACACATCCCCCATACATGTGCCTCTTCCCATAATAATCTTTTTCAATCTAATTTTAGCCCGCAGTGAAGCTGCGAGGCTATTTTAGGAAAGACACCTGATTGGTCAATTCTAATGACGTAATGACGTAATGACCGCTTTGTTGTTCTGCTTTGAGAAAATGGCATCTGTAGTAGAAATCAACTTGATCCCACTCTTTTCAAAAGAGTGGGAAAAGTTCCCGTCCACGTATAGAAGACTGGTCCATGCTGTACATAGCTGAATCCGATGAATGTGATGTCGAATCAACAGAAAGTAGGGATGCGAGCTCTTTTGAGGAAGATGTTGAAATTTCGAGCTTCGAAAAATCTTCAAATTTCGATCTAGGATTTCACTGGATCATGCGACGGCGAGAAAAGTCTTCGCAAGTTTCTTCACAATAGCATCTGATCGTCTGACCATGGACCGCGCGGCCATGGGGACGAAACTAAAAATAAATTTCACAGCGTGGCGCGAGGCTTAAAATAGATTGAAAAAGATTATCATAGGGCACGGGGATGTGTTCTCTAAGATGATAGTCTCTTGCTCTGAATGAAGATTTACTAAAAAACTATATATTTTGCAACATTAAAATTAAAACTCCCCTACGTTTCGAAGATGTTAAGATCTCTATCATAGTCCTGTTCCGGGACTCCCTCTAGCCCCGCCCTGAAAATGGGCCTGGAATCCAGGCGGGAAAGGAGAGAGCCCTGTATTACTTGCAGGCGCATGCTCGGAATGACGCCATTTTTTTCCCTTAAATCTTGGGGAAAACTATATTTGGAAAAAAAGATTCGTTATTTGGGCATAGTTTATTCCGAGTGCTTTTACACCGGATACATGGGGATAATGTGAAAGGAAATTTTAATGCCAAGTTACGCCAAGTTTGTGGAGGAAATTGATCTCGCGTTTAAGAAATGCCACTTTTCCTTTGTGCCTAAGGCGGAACAACTGCAAGCTATTCATGCAGTCGTTACCGGTAATGATGGTTTTGTTAAACCTGCAACAGAATTTGGCAAGTCTGTTTGCTACATGGTTGTTCCTTTAATACAAGGAAAGGTTACGTTTATACAAACGTTGGCCGTGTAGCACATGTTTTAAACAGAGTTAACTGAATAGAGTGTAATGTGAAGTGCTAGATTTCAATCCCATATGAACAATGTGAGCGTTAGCCCTACTGATGGAAATGGGCCCACACAAGGACAGAGAAAAACTCTGACCAGGGTGGGAATTGAACCCACGACCTTCGGGTTAGATCTCCGCTGCTCTACCGACTGAGCTACAAGGTCAGACGGGAGGAGGCCGTGGGAAGTGAAGATGTTAAAGTCACGGCAATGAACATGTACAAGTACAAGGAAATGTTACGTTTATACAAACGTTGGCCGTGTAGCACTTATATTTTAAACAGAGCTAACTGAATAGAGTGTAATGTGAAGTGCTAGATTTCAATCCCATATGAACCATGTGAGCGTTAGCCCTACCTCTTCTACTGTCCTTGTGTGGCCCCATTTCCATCAGTAGGGCTAACGCTCACATGGTTCATATGGGATTGAAATCTAGCACTTCACATTACACTCTATTCAGTTAACTCAGTTCCTTTAATATGTTTGCGGTATTCTTCGATTGGAGTCCGATGTTAATTGTAAATCAGTCCTTCTTATCGTGAGTCCCAATCGTGGAAGATTAGATTGATGACATATGAAAGTATGAATTTCCTGCCTGAAACTCAACTGAACAGCTGCATGATGTTGGCGCAGAAAAATATATATAAATTAAAAAGAATTAAACGTTTTGATGATACAGGTGCGATTGTTGTAGTAATCTATTCATTAAGGCATTTTATCTTGATGTCCTCCTGTTACAGCTATTGACGAGTGCTTTACGAATGCCCACAATTGTGATGAAAACGCCACTTGCACCAATACAGAAGGATCCTTTTATTGTTCATGCAATCAAGGTTTCCGAGGCAACGGCACTTCCTGTTCAGGTGACATACTACGAACTACGAACGTTACACAGCCACTTAAGATAAAATTATCTGAACGTTATATATATGATAATATCAAATATCTTTATTTTGATCTGACTGACTGACCGACTCACCGACTCACTCACTGATGATCGAGGAATCGATCGGCCAATCAATGGTTAATACGATGATCGTGGGTTCCATAGCAGTCTAACCACAGGCGCCCCAATATCAGAAGGCGAGTTTGCAACGCATTAAGAGAGTTCAATAGTGAAAAGAGTTAGAGAAAGTGTTTTTCTTCCAATAACTTTCCCTACCTCAAATATGTTGTTCACTTCTGTTTTGTGTCGATTCATAAGCGGTCATTGATCTAGTGAAATAAGTACTCGTTCATACCCTCTTAAGGTTGCACCGCGCATCTCATACTGTGCATAACATTGCAACTCGGAGATGGCAGCGTTTCACCCCGGCCATTTGAAGAGAGACAATAAAGGCCGCTTTTTGCTGTTAAAGAGCTTTTAAGAGCAATCATAGTAACTCTTCTCGGTTAAGAAGGTGTTGTTTTGGAACTCGCCCCAGTCCTTTTGCGGAAAATGATCATTTTGAAGCCCAAATTACCCCTTTGCCATGCATTATCAAAGTGTTGCGAAGAAACGATCACGGTGACCCTCCATTTTTAATGGCTCTATTTACCCGTAATAGGTACACGGGAAACATATTTTAAGGAGAAAAAAAAGTTGGATAGTAGAAGTTGTAGTATTTACATATAAATGACGTGAAACTGCATTTGGAGCCAGACACTGAGTGCAAGGTGATGACTGTAGCGGTGCAATTTGCTTACATTTCTTTGCAAGATTGAGCAATTTTAAATCACTTTACTTAAAGATTATAGCCCGGACAAACAAATAAGTTCAATTTTTCAGTAATACTCAGTAGCTTTTGCTACATGACAACAATTTTTCCGGTTGATCCTGAGTTTCGAACGCGTATCGCGTAATTCGGTAAAAACACTTAGAATAAAGGGCATACAGCGCGAGAACAAGCACGGTGACCCCATCTTTTTATTACATTTTTAAAATGTCCTGTGTATGAATGTCAATTGTGCCAACTTTGAAAAAAATCTGGATAGTACGTCATTTTCAAGGGAATTACCTTAAGCGAAGCGAAGGTTGCACACTCGTCACCTCCGGAGCCTAACATCACTGTACAATTTTATCTTTCTTCACAAGCGAAAGTCCTCAATCCCGATAATATTTCCATTTCTTTATAGCCCAATGATATTCACTCCACATACATATTATTTAGTGCTCGTAACAGTCACGAAGAACAAGAAAATCTGAGAAACGTTCAGCTGTTTAGCAATCTTTTCATCCGTG
>NC_090879.1:441917-471917 GCF_036669935.1 Montipora foliosa
ATACCACAGAGTCCTTTTCCAGCGAAAAATTTATTGAAACAAACAACATATTTGCTCTTAGAGGCGAAAACCTCTTCCTATTTCATTGCGTGCGTGAAGACAAGAAACTCGATCGTGTTAAATTACCATGTACTTCAGGTAAATACAGCTCACTTTGATTTCGGCTCGACGGGCGATAGCGGTCGCCCTATCGTTTCTGCCTGTAGTTGCCCCACCGAACTCATTTCTAGCTACTTAGACAGGATTATGACGCCTATCGTCAAATCTTTGCCATCATACATTAAAGACAGTACACACGCACTACAAATTTTCCGCGATTTCAATTTCTCCGGCCAAGACAAACTTATTTTCACCATGGACATTACATCTCTATACACAGTCATTCCTAATAGCGAAGGTCTTCAAGCACTTAAACACTTTTTCGATCAACGCACTGTCCAAGAACCTAGCTCGGAAACGCTCCTCCGCCTTGCCGAACTAGTTTTAACGCTTAATTGTTTTTCATTCGCCGGCAACTATTACAAACAAATTAATGGTGTAGCGATGGGCACAAGAATGGGACCTAGCTATGCCAATCTTTTTGTAGGATATGTTGAACACCAATTTTTTAGTCAGTACAACGGCCCCAAACCTAAACTCTACGGCCGTTACATCGACGACTGCATCGGCGCTATTTCATCCAGCAGAGAAGAACTCGATCAATTTATAACCTCCGTCAACTCTTTTCATCCGGCTCTTAAATATACCTGGGAAATTTCGGAAACTTCATTGGCTTTTCTAGATATCAACGTTTCTATTAGAGGCAACGTGCTCTGTACTAGTGCGCACTACAAACCTACTGATTCACACAGTTATTTGTTGTATTCATCGTCACATCCATCACATGTCAAGAACTCCATCCCTTATTCTCAATTTCTTAGACTTCGACGTCTATGTAGTGATGACTCCGATTTTTCCAGCAAATCAGAGGAGATGTGCCAGTTCTTCGAAAAACGTGGCTATCCTGTCTCTGTGGTCAAAGCGGGCCATCATCGCGCCCAACAATTTGATCGACAGTCATCACTACAAACGTCACAAAAAGATAAGAATGACAGAATTCCATTCACCCTCACTTTCCATCCTCATAATCACGCAGTCAAAAGCATCATTCTTAGTAATTTTAAATTACTCCAAAATGATCCCGAGACTGGCAGAATCTTTTCGCAACCTCCACTTATTTCATTCAAACGCGACAAAAACGTAGGCAACTTTTTAGTTAGAAGCGCGCTCAAAACTAACGAGCAACCCGGCACTTTCAAATGCGCGCGCTCACGATGCAAAACTTGTCTTTTCATTGTTAACACTAGCAAGATATCGGGACCTAAGCGATCTGTTAAGATCACCGATCGTTTCACATGTACCTCCGCAAATGTCATTTATTGCATAACCTGCACGTTATGCAATAATTATACATTGGTGAGACAGGTAGACGACTAGGTGACCGATTCCGCGAACACCTTCGCGATGTTGAGAAGAATGACAAGGATGCATCCAAGCCAGTCGCTCGCCATTTTAATCTGCCTAACCACTCCAAAAAACACATGGCTATCTGCGGCCTTTCCCTACATCTAGGTACGACGGAAAGCCGCAAGAATCTGGAACAAAAATTCATCTTTCAAATCGGCACCCTTAATCCTCACGGTATTAACGAACGCTTTTCATTTAACTAATATATTCCTATTTTTCACGTTGCCATGTTACCACCAATAGCGTAGCTCCTACTCTACTATAAAACTACACGTAACCCATAATCCCTTGATTCGCTCTGACGAAGGGCTAACGCTCGAAACGTCAGCTTTTAGAATCTCTGTACGGTGGCCAATTTACATTATCAACTCCGTTGATAAAACCAAATTTTTGTAAAAGTTTAATTGGTTGATATAATTTTTTTACAAATTTATTCTCTCTTCAGAATTTGACTGCGAAGCCGTGGCAGACATAGCATTTATTGTGGATTCATCGGGAAGCATTGGTAGATGTAATTGGCAAAAAATGCTAGAGTTCCTGAAAAGGATGGTTGAGGCCTTAAATGTGGGTCCTAATAAGACTCACATTGCTGTAATTGCTTTCAGCTCTAAGGCTGTGTTAGAGTTTCCATTTAACAAACTCAAGGGCTCTGATGTGACAGCACAGGAATACGGAAAACTCATAGATCGCATAAGGTTCCAGAGAGGCCTTACTTTCATCGATAAAGCTCTGTTGCTAGCGGAAAGTGATGTATTTACAACAGCAGCGGGAATGAGACCAGAATTGCCACAGGTACGATTACCGTCGTTAATGTGCAAACATTTTATTGTGCTTCTGCCAAATGTTATCAATCGTATTGGGTCTAACTTGGCTTAAATTGTAGGGCACCAAGTTTTAACTGATAGGAAGGTCGTGGTTTCTAATGCCATCGATGACAAATGTCTGTGCCTAATCAGCTCTTAGTTACGTTCCATCCATCTTATTACGGATGAATTTTAAATGAAAGATGGTCAGAGAAACTTGTTTCGCGCGTGCTACAGTCCATTTGAAAACTGTAGACACAAATGAATAATAGGTTAATTAGCTTTTAAATTTTTTGGTCCTATCAGCATCAGTTGAGTTACCTGTGGACCTTACGAGCGCTTTGCGGTACATTTCTTGGCCGGCTTCGTTTACTTCAGTCTTCACTGTCATTTAGACGAAGCCGTCAAAGCGACGCTTTGGGCGTCTATTCCGAAATGGCTTACAATTAAGGCTTAGAATTAATTGCCCACGGTGGCTGCAATACAGGCAGGGGAATTTTGCAGACCGACGATTGCCGAATGGTTAGCTTTCAATTATGGCAGTGCAATGTCTGCGGTAATTCGGTCTAAGCGCCGATTTTTCAAATGGTTAGCCTTTAGTTATGGCTGCGTATATGTACAGTTATTACTTTGAAAATACCGATTTTAGAATCTTCGGCGCTCTGATGCCGTCGAAGTACGTACCTTTGAAGACAGCCGCAGGCAAGAAAACATATTTGTTGATTCTTTGGCTTTCTGCATGGGTTCGTTTTCTTCTTTTTTGCAATCTCAGCATCTTGTTCCTTTTGATTTCAGATTGCAGTTGTTATCACCGACGGCCAACAAACAACTGACAGGAGTAGCTTCACAGAACTATCAGAGGCTTCTCGCGGGCTCAAGGACAAGAATGTAAACGTGTTTTCTCTTGGTATTGGATCAGGTGTCAATGAAATACAGTTAACCGACATTGCCAGTTCAGCTAAAAATGTATTCACTGCCCCCACCTTTGCAGATCTTACTCCTGCAGTTGATACTATTGTGGAAAATTCTTGTACTGGTAAGTTGGGTTTGAATGTAAAAGACAAAAAAAAACTCGCCAGAACACCAAAAAGTATCTGAAATCGAACGAGTGAGCGCAGCGAACAAGTGAGATTTCTGATACAAAACCAACGAGTGTGAAAATCTTGTACAAAGCGTTTTCCATGCAGTAATTTGTTTATTTTATACATACTGAGATTTTTTTTATTTATCCGGCTTTAATTGGTTCTCTAAAATAATTAAAAAACTCCTGTATTAAATCAACTCAGTCAGCAAACTTACATCTCTTCGTGTCTTTGAAAGAGTGGTCTTGTTTTTTTGGTCTTCGATAAACTTGTCTGTAGGTTTGTCTAGAGACACAAATCTTCTTGATTGTTCAGCCATCTTCAAAAATATCTCCTAGCTCTTGATAAGTTTGAATTACGAACAGCTCGAGTACACCGAAAATATTATCTTGCCAAAGCTGCCCGACAAAGCTACCCGCGATGACCGCGATTGTGATTGGACGAAACGATTTTTTCACGTGCGAGAAACTCGTTTCGTCTCTCTGATTGGTCGAACTAAAATCCGAAACGCTAATTTGATGCGAAAATCTCAGTATATATAAAGTAAATAGTGTTTCTATAACTCGATGGAGACAGACAACGAGCACGAGCTGTTGACATAGTGATGGCGCGAGCAAAGAGAATTTACATTTTGATAATTAGAGTTAATAAATTGTTTTCCTTTTTCTCGTCGCGTTGTTTTCTAAAAGAAATAGGAAACATGTACTCCGTGTTTTTATCGAGTTACAGAAACATTCTTGAAAATTTGGGAGAACTCGTAAAAGCAGTGGAAACACTCGCCAGCGGCTCGTGTTCCCACAGCATTTCTCGTTCTCCCAAACTTTCACTCGTGTATCTATAACTCGACAAAAACACGGTACGTGTTTTCTATTTCATAAATGATGCAGGCTGTCCCGGATGCATTCATCAATAATGTCTTCCTCCCCTCCGGTGCGAAGGTTAGATCTGTACTTTACTTGTTTTTGTTATTAGGGAGTTTAAGGTCTCGGTAAAGGTAAACTTGAGCGTTTCCCTCAAATTTCTTGTTTTTGCAAATCTTGAATTGGTGGGCTGTGAACTATATTTTCCCGAAAAAAAGATCCTGAAAAATTAGTTTTAAAATCGCTTTTCTTAGTTTCCCTCCATAATCTGCGCTCGAAAAATGATTGACGTATCATGTCAATCACCTGTGAAAGGATTGGGTGTTGGTCGACAGCAAGGTACAGATTTTGTTAGCTTGCTTTATGCAAAACAAATATTGATGCAAAAGCAAATAACTATTGACACACAGTTTTAGAAAGAGCAGAAGGAAGTTTCCGGGACGGTCGATCGAGAATAACATATTTACGACATGAAAACAACATTAATTTTGAACCGTGAATATAGAATATAAAAAGTTACGATCAGCGACAAACACTTTGGGAGATTTTTGCTACGTTCAAATAAATCGCAAAATCGAAAGTGACATGGCCGGAATTCAGCGGGCGCCGTCATTAAGTTAATACCGCGGCATGTTTACTCGCCAAACAGTGAAGCATCTGTGTCAAATGATGGCAAGATACCGGGTTTTTGTAAGTTTCTTTTTCTGTCAAGTGTTATAAAGTTTTACAATGAAATGAGCGAAGTCAAAACAAAGATCACAATCGCCCAACTCTTGTTTATGCAAAGTCAAAATTTACTCTCGAAGACGCGTTCGACGTTATTTATCACCAGGTAATTTCATCATTTTGGAAATGGCAGCTACTTTATTATTCATCTGCGTCACAATTTTTCACTGATTTTGGGGCTCATTTTGTTGAAACTCAAGCACGCTTCCAACAGGCCTGTGAACCCTTCCTACTTACAGAGCAATACTAAAAAACTTCTCCCATATCACATTTCAACCTTAAGCTCAAAAATTCAATACACAACATGATATTATAATTCACAAAGGCAGAAAATACCACAGAATCCTTTTCCAGCGAAAAATTTGTTGAAACAAACAACATATTTGCTCTTAGAGGCGAAAACCTTTTCCTATTTCATTGCGTGCGTGAAGGCAAGAAACTCAATCGTGTCATTTACCATGTACTTCAGGTAAATACAGTTAGTTCACTTTGATTTCGGCTCGACGGGCGATAGCTTATTGTCGAAGTCCATTACTCGTCGCTTTTAAGATTCCACCGCCTGTATATCCAATTGACTTGCCATTATTGAGCTTCATAAGGGTATATTTTGTTCAAAGACCCACTAAAACGCCATTCGCGTTACATGACTTTCGACGCCATTGCCGGTTAAGTTAATCGTTCTCCTGTGTCCACCAGAGAGATCTACGCATTTCCCACTACCCTCTCGATCCTAAGAAAATACGCGCAGAAGGCTCTATGCACAAAGCCACGACTCAGCAGGGGAGTGACAGGCAAGACGTTTACCGACACGGAAAAAAATAAACTAGACCCTCCGTGAGGTTACACTGGGTTGCCTGTGGTACGTGCACCGTTCCAGACAATTTTTTTCAAGTTGGGGAGTCATTAAGAAGTCATACCAGACGAGGCCCTTTGGCTCACAGGTCCTCACACGTTCGTACGACGAAACAGATCTGTCCTTGCGTAATATGTAGCTCTAACAGTGCACGATATTGTTTTGGTATTGTCTATCATTGTAGTGCCATGGTAGAAGTCTTGGGTAAATAGTCTGAGAAGACATGTGGTTACTAGCAAAGTACTGAACCCAGAAAGATTGAAGAAAATAAATGGAAAGTGAGAAACATTGGCTTCTGGGCTGACATGTTGATAAACTTCTTTTCACCACAAGTTCAAGCGTGCCCTCTGAGCATCTGACAGCTTTGTAATACCGAAGTTCACTGAAGTTAAACCCTGTTCGGCGGGCTTAGTGTTTGGATGGGAGACCAAAATAATATACCCCTCATAAAACAGAAGCATCGGACCGAAAATACTATTAACGCTAACAAATGCGAACTCAGCAAGGTACAGATTTTGTTATCTTGCTTTATGCAAAAACAAATATTGATGCAAAAGTAAATAAATATTGATACACAGTTTTTAGAAAGAGCAGAAGGAAGTTTCCAGGACGATCGCTCGAGAATAACATATTTACAACATGAAACCAACAATTATTTTGAACCGTGAATATAGAATATAAAAAGTTAAGATCAGCGACAAACATTTTGGGGGATTTTTGCAACGTTCAATTTTGTTATTGTACGTTTTGGCTGCACAAATAAATCGCAAAATCGAAAGTGACATCGCCGGAATTCAGGGGGCGCCGTGATGAAGTTACCGCGGAATGTTTACTGGCCAAACAGTGAAGCATCTGTGTCAAATGATGGCAAGATACCGGGTTTTTGTAAGTTTCTCTTTCTGTCAAGTGTTATAAAGTTTGACAATGAAATGAGCGAAGTCAAAACAAAGATCACAATCGCCCAACTCTTGTTTATGCAAAGTCAAAATTTACTCTCCAAGACGCGTACGACGTTATTTATTCTAACCAGGTAATTCCATCATTTTGGAAATAGCAGCTACTTTAATATTCAACTGCGTCACAATTCTTTACTGATTTTGGGGCTCATTTTGTTGAAACTCAAGCACACTTCCAACAGGCCTGTGAACCTTTCCTGCTTACAGAGCAATACTAAAAAACTTCTCCCATATCACATTTCAACTTTAAGCTCGAAAATTCAATACACAACATGATATTATAATTCACAAAGGCAGAAAATACCACAGAGTCCTTTTCCAGCGAAAAATTTATTGAAATAAACAACATACTTGCTCTTAGAGGCGAAAACCTCTTCCTATTTTATTGCTTGCGTGAAGACAAGAAACTCGATCGTGTTAAATTACCATGTACTTCAGGTAAATACAGCTCACTTTGATTTCGGCTCGACGGGCGATAGCTTGTTGTCGAAGTCCATTACTCGTCGCTTTTAAGATTCCACCGCCTGTATATCCAATTGACCTGCCATTCATGAGCTTCATAAGGGTATATTTTGTTCAATGATCCACTAAAACGTCATTCGCGTTGCATGACTTTCGACGCCATTGCCGGTTAAGTTAATCGTTTTACTGTGTCCACAAGAGAAATCTACGCATTTCCCACTACCCTCTCGATCCTAAGAAAATACGCGCAAAAGGCTCTATGCACAAAGCCACCACTTAGCAGGAGAGTGACAGGCAAGACTTTTACCGACATGGAAAATAACAAAAAAACCCACGAAATTAAACACAGATTTCGACTGGGTTTGCCATAGGCAACCCAGTAAAAAAACGACGAAATAAAAGCAGATTCCTACTGGGTTTGGCAACCCAGTAATGAGGAAGACAGTATTGCACATTGCCTACCACATGGCACTGATATCATTTGTGAAGGATTTTGTTCCTGTCTATGATTCTGCTCGGTGGATGTGGATGGTAGTGTTTTTAAGGATGAGGTGGCATTTGGGAAATAAATAGCCTTCTTATCCTGTTTGAAATAGGAATAGTGTGTGTGGATATAATATGATGGATTTTGGGTTCGCGAGTCCTATTACGTACTTGTGCCAATTTCCTGGCTATTACGGCTATTACGAGGTCATTATTACAGGTACCTAGCTACCATGCATTTGTTTTACTATGAGTGCTTTGTAGACTGTTTTCTAAGGATGCTTTGTTTACTTGTGTTGACTTAATTTTGCACAGATATCGATGAATGTAACAGTCCTAAAAGAAACGAGTGTGACCCTAATGCAGCTTGTATCAACGCTGGAGGATCGTATACCTGCAGATGTCGTGATGGATATACAGGAGATGGACAAAATTGCACAGGTAATCAGTACGATTTTGTGAGTTAGATAAGTAAGTTAACATTTGAAATCAGAAGCAGGGATGGCGCAGTGGTCAGAGCACTCGCCTCACCAATGTGGCCAGGGATCGATTCCTAGACTCCGTGTCATATGTGAGTTTATTTGTTGCTTCTCTTCTCAGCTTCAGGAACTTTATCTCCGGGTACTCTGTCTTTCCCCTGTCCTCAAACACAAACCTATCATCTGATATGTGTTGATTTGATTGTATTTCTGTAAAGCCGTTCCCAATTAATGGCGCATCACTAAATGCACTTCTCAAGAACTATGGCAAATAAAGATGTTATTATTTTGAAATAACAATAATAATAATAATAATAATAATAATAATAATGACAATCATAATAATAATAATAATAATAATAAATTGTAATGCTTAAGAGTAATATTAAACATTGTTTATTTTTGAAAGCGTAATAAAGATGATGATGATGATAATAATAATAATAATAATAATAATAATAATAATAATAACTATAATAGAATTATTATTATTATTATTATTATTATTATTATTATTATTAATATTATTATCTGTTCAATCCTTTGCTACATCATTTTCAGTTTTTTTCTTCCATGCGTTTCTTTATGTTCGTTTTATTGTTTCGCAGAAAGACTGGATTTTATCAGATTGTCTCTTGTCTACAGGGTCCCTTCCTTGTAAATGTTCATTTACTAGTCTTAATTACCTACAGATATCGATGAATGTGCCAGCCCTGAAACCAACGAGTGTGGTCCCAACGGTCAGTGTAGCAACATTGAAGGATCGTTTACATGTAGCTGCGATGCAGGATATACAGGAGATGGAAAAACGTGCACAGGTAATAGCTGATTTCTTGTCTTGTCAGTGTAAGGAATTGAAAATAAGAGAGGTTAATAAGAGTTTAGAGGAGATAAGGGATGCTGCCCAGGACTGTGATTGATGAAGCGGTTTCGTTTCAACAAACAGGTGTTTGTTCCAGTTTACCACTGAATAAGCTGACTTTCGAATATGTCATTTTCTGGGCTTTTAAGCTTCGAACCTCCTTTTCCATCTTTTATGTCTATTTCTTTTAGAACAGATTTCTTTGAGTATAAGAAAATAGCATGAACAACGCTGGAAGATGTTTATTGATTTAATTTTGACAGATGTTAATGAATGCCTTGTTGTCAACGGAGGATGCCAGCAAGTTTGTAAAAACACTGATGGTGGCTTTGAGTGTTCCTGCAACAAAGGTTTTACCCTGAACGCCGACAATACCACTTGCCAAAGTAATGCCATCCCCCCAGCCCGCTCGGAGGTTTTCAAGAGTTTTTAACAGGCATACCTACTCATTTCGTATACCATTAATTCCCATAGATCATCTCCTATGAAAACTAAGAAATATATTTAATTCAAGCCAGTGACTGCCACGAAATCAGAAACTTGAATATTATCGAGCTGGTCATTCCAGCGAGTTTCTTGTCTATCATCTGTGTCATCGTTCGCTTGGTTGGCACCATCTTCTTCGTCACTTTTAAAGCCATCTAAATCGAAATTGTTGTCCCTAGTATCCCCTCCTCTTACAGAAAAACCACAAAAGATCTCTTAGATCCCTAGATTCTCCGATCCGAAAAAAAAGGCAGGGATATCCCCATCGTTTGATGCGTTATCTGATGCATCGGCCCTTGCCCTCGCGTAATTTGATCTCGCGCGATCGAAAAAAGCCAGCCCTCGTGGGGTCTCTTATCTGCTGTCAAAATATGCTCACAAGATGACAAATGATTGGTCAATTATCCTACTAAATCTCCATAACAACAAAAATACAAATTTACTAAGCGAGACTGGGTAGAGGCCTGAAGGTCCGTGCAAAGGCTCGCAACATTGTTGGCCAACAAGACGCAACATTTTTGGGCCCAACATGTTGCGAGGGTTTGCACACCATGTTGTTTGTTGTTGCTTGTTGTTGCGACTTGTTGGAAGTTGTTGGATGAAGTTTGAAACTGGTCAAACTTCAGAGCCAACAAGTGCCAACATTTCTATTGTTTCGCAGTCATCGAAGCCTGGTCCAACAATGTTGCGTTCGTTTGCACAGCACATCCAACACTGTTGCGCCGGCGCACGCCCACTACATGCCACGTATCCACACAAATACATGCGAACAAGAAATCAACATGGCGTCGGAGATTGAAAACGTCCCAGAGCCCTTTGTATTCTCATCTAAAGACCTAACAAGTTGTGACTTGTTGCGAGCGTTTGCACACATCGGCTAACATCGCGTAACAAGAGACAACATTGCTGGGCCCAAGAATGTTTCGTGTTGTTGCAAGCGTTTACACGGGCCTTAAGATTTTACGGCCGGTTACGGCCGGTTTAGGTAATTCAGGAATCATCGCGCGCGGCCGGTTACGGCGGCTTTAGGAGTCGATGGTTTTTAATGTACTTAAAATTTTATGAATATTCCACTCTTTATTTAGTACAAAATATATTGCCTTTTTGTGTTATTGAAGCAGCACTTGATTCGAAGCGAGTATTGAATACATAAAAGACCATTACGTCATCTATGAAATGTGTCGATGTTTCAACTTTCATTGGTAGGGAAATAACCACCGTACTGTATTCATAGCCGTGGATAACGTAATTCTTGATAACGTAATTCTTGAATTATGTGCCGCGTGTGACTACTTTGCTACGCCTTTATTCGTGTAAAAAACCAACTAAATTTAATCGTGACTTTTAGGAAGGAAAGCTGTAAGTTGTTAAAAGTGTTATTATCGTATCGTTCATACACATACATATCCCGATGAAAGTTCCAGATTAAGTTAGACCATTACGTCATCGGAGATTTTACAAAGGCTACGACTGATGGTGCAATCGGAGATTGTTACGAGCCTAGGAGGCCGGTGTTTATCTCCGGTTTCCGTGGCATGAAGCGACTAGGGGTATTTCTACTCCCCTCCCCTGGATGGGATGCTAGTCCATCGCAGGGTTACCCCCTGCATTTCCGCCGGTACCCATTTATACACCTGGACGGAGAGAGGCACCGTGAGAGTAAAATGTCTTGCCCAAGAACTCAACACAATGTTCCCGGCCAGGACTCGAACCCGGACCACTCGATCCGGAGTCGAGCAGTATAACCATGAGGCCACCGCGCCTCCCACTAAATATTTCCATGTTTAATTATTCCACCATTCCGTGTTTAAGTATTCCACCATTCCGTGTTTAAGTATTCCTCCATTCCATGTTTGAGTATTCCACCGTTCCATGTTTAGATATTCCTTCGTTCCGGCGTTCCAGCATTTTAGCATTCCATGTTTGAGTACTAGCCGGCAACGACGACGCCACAAAGCAAGAATATTGTTTGTTAAAAAAGGAGAAATAATTGTGCTGCATGTGCAGCACAAATTTCCGTGCATTTCCCGTGCCGTTCCCCACCATGAAAATAGCAACGTGAAATCAGCAAATTTTAGGTTTTGATGACAACGTGAGCATACAACAATGAGCCATTTATTTGCTACATTTACTTAATTATAGTACACTCAACAAATAATAATTACTGGATTCTGATTGGACGAGAGGAGTACAATTAATCCAATTTGTACTCTTGCTTTCCGAAGTTGACACGAAGTTTTCCGAAATTAACAGACTTCGGAAGGCGGCCAAAAAGAATGCGAAGACTTCCGAACTTTTCCGAAGTAGACCAGAAGACTTCCGAAGCTTTCCGAAGTTTACCCGAAGACGTCCGAAGATTTCCGAACTTGACCCGAAGAATTTAGAAGGTGTCCGAGGTTCAACCAAAGTCTTTCGAAGATTTCCGACGTTGGACTGAAGAGTTTCAAAGGTTTCTGAAGTAAACATGAACGGATCGGAGGAGATATATACAAAGCTCACCGTTACCGCGTTCTGATTGGTTGATGGTAATTTTGTTGAGTATACTATAAATAAAAAAAATCGCACGACCTTCTCGTACAATTCGTGGTTTTGAAAGTTCGCAAAATGCAATCGCCTAAAGGCTAAAGCGACAAGCCACAGATTCTCTGAATAAATATACATTAACTCACAATGATATACTTTATGTACCTCTTTTCTCGTATGCCAGGTGTGGAAAAGTGCCCGGGTCAAGTTATACAAGAGATTGCGTGGGCGGCAACTGCTGCAGCTGGGATCGACATACAGCCGTGTCCGAATGGGGCCAGCGGTAAGTCAACATACAAGATGCGCCTGAGCCTTGGTCACCCTTGCATTTATTAACAGAATAAAACATAAATAAGGTATACGCAGATTATTTGACAAAATCCCATTAAAATTTGATCTAGACGAATGCAAATTTGTTTTACCTGATTGGTTTTTTGTTTCTTTGGCAATGTTCTTAACCATTTAGAATGCTATCTCGTCTAATCCGCTTCCAGTTTTGATTCTAATTTTCATATATGAAAACTTACTTAAGCTTTTTCATTCTACAAAAATGCAATTCCATTCTCTTGTCGCTCTCTCTGTTTGAACAAGTCAAAAACAAATTATTCTTAACCGGGGTTGCATGAAAGAAAGAATATCTTTATTCCGCTTCTACGTTCGAAGCATTTAATACCATCGACATCTTGGTGGGGAACTCAAATAAAGCTTTTTCAGACAAAATGTTTGCGCGCGTACGCTTTGTGTGAAAATGTCGTCTGTTCTCGGTATAAAACTGAATATTTATCTCACTGAAATTTAATACCATTGTAGGAAACGCATCACGTGAGTGTTCCAGCGACGCAAAGTGGAAGGACCCAAGTTTCCTCGGCTGCAGCTCATTTAGATTCATCTTACTCAAAGATCAGGCAAGTATCGCCCGCGATAAAAGCGCCAAGTGCGATCAGCACCCTTTCAGCGGTATTTTGGGAGAGATTCGTAAAAATCTTCAGTTAAACGAGCCTTAAAATCGGATGAGATGGAATGAAATTCCGCAAGGGACTCTAAATATAAATAAAAAAAATTGATTGTAAACATTATTTCCGATGCGGCTTCAAAGTTTGCAGACTGATGCCTTCTTTCACTACGATAACCATTGTCCGTTTTCTCTCAGATCGAAGCAGCCACTGGTGGCTTCCAGTCAAACACGAGCGTCGGAGAAGCCTTGGCCCAGCTCGTGAACGTAACAAGACCAATAACAAACAATGTCACAAGACCAACAGAGATATACGGTGGAGATTTGTTGATAGCAGTTGATATTCTCGTGCTGTTGGCGGAGTATAATAACGCGAGTCAAGGCAGTATAAGTTCAGAGGAACACGTAAAGGATCTTGCACAAGTAGTCAGCAATTTACTGGAGCCGGACAACGCTGTCACTTGGTTAGGCCTTGAAAAGGTAAGCTTATAAATAAGGGTCAGCTTGAGACTGGAGACAGTGTGGCCCAGGTGTTAGGACGCTTTCCTTGAGATCCGGAGATCCGGGGTTCAACACCCTTTCTGACCACTCGTTGAATTTCATCCTGGTAGTCCCTGGTTCAACTTCCTGGTAATCGCTGGTTTAACTGTAATTATTAAATTCTCAACCTCGGATAATGCATTTCGCGTGCTCTGATTGGTTCACTCAATCTCGGTTATCAGCTCATATACCTTAGCTTGACCTTGTATGGTAAATGATTGCGTTAAGCGTAGCTAAACTAAATTATTTTTGCCCGGAAAGCGAAAATTCTCTTTGAATAAAGCCAAAAAAGAAAAAAAAAACTTTTTTGTGGAAAGTTTAGATCAATTCCGGCGTTTAGAAGTATAGTACGCGAAAAGGCAAGAAATGTTTTTGTGATGAGCCGACGTCTGTCTGACCTCAAGGTATTACACAACATCGCATCTTCATCAAGTTTTCTCGAATTCGCTGGGAATTTCTCGCTTTGTTCGTTCGTATTTCGTACTTTCAAATTTTGGGAGTTTAATGAGACTGGTTATAGCCAACTCGGCGCTACGCGCCTCGTTGGCTATTTACCATCTCATATCCAACAAGCGCAAATGGAATAATTGTTAAATAGCCAATAGCTAAGTCACCTGCCTTAAGAATGGAAGCGAGGCTGCGGGTAACCCTGTTTTGATACAAATATAGACTAATTAGAATTACAGCAGTGAGGTCTGTATCAATACAATGTCACCAGCAGCCTCGCAGCCATTCATAGACTAGGTCACTGAGCACACAACTGTAAATGCCTCCGCCCAGTTGGAATTTCTTAAGTTATTACTGTATCAATGAATGTTTCATTATCTCGGAAAAGAGTCAGTTCAAGAGCTGAGAAGATGTTGGCGTTGAATTTTCAAACGAAACTCGCAATAACGCAACGAATTATTCAAAATTATATTTGAGATAACAAGAAAATGCACGTACTTAGATTTCAATAAGCGTCACAAAGTGTCCCCTTGCTCTTCTCTCCAAATTCAACATCATTCGTGTCTCCGAATACAGACAACTGACGTCACAAGATGTCCCCCAAATACTGCTCCTCAAGTATGGATAAAGAGCGGCATTTACTCTCATTTGAAACAACGCTAATACTAGTACATGTACATTGCAGTTTTTCTTGCTGTTACATAAGTTAAAGTGGTACTACGATCAAAGAATCATTTCCTTTTTTTCTTCAGATTTTGAAAGCGTGTTCGCTTAACACTTAACTGGCAAAATTTTGAGCTTTGAGTTTTATCCAAAGGCTGTTTATTTTGAGTGTAAGTTTGGGATTTCACTGTCTTCTATTACTCACGTTTAAAACTGACCGATTGGACCTCAGAGGGTTGGATCTAGAGAAAATGACGTCATTTACTCACTAGCTTAAACGCAATTTATTATATATGCAAAGCACGGGTTTAATAGTCTGAAAGCCCGAAACTCTCGTGCTGCATATTAATTCAGCCGCCTACACACGCATTGAATTCTTAAACTAGTGAGTCTTTGACGTCATTTTCTCCTCGACCCAGCTCTCTCAAGATTTTAAAGTTAGTAATGGCGAACCAATAAATAATAAAATTCCAGTTAAAATAAACAGGTGTCTTTAAAATCAGAACTTAAAACTTGGGCCAGTTAGTGTTTAGTTAACATAGTTTTGAAATCCAAAGGAAAAAAAAAATTTTTTTTTGGACGTAGTACCACTTTAAGAAACGCCTGCATTTCATCCACAGGAAGGGCAGGGGAGAGGTCGAGCATTGGTCAATGCAGTTGATGATTATGGGCTGGGAGTTGCTGCCACATTAAATGAATCTACAAAGACGCGAACATTCGCAACAAAGAATTTAAACCTAACCATAAAAAGGATTACTCCGGAAAGTCCGGTAAGATCATTTGTAGGTATCGGTAAAAGCGATCATCGCAGAAATTCAGTTTAAATTTTTTTCCAAAAAAAAGTGTTTTTACCCGAAATAAATGATTTTTAGAATAGTTTTTGTCAATTTCCTTTGCGTCCTAACGTCAAAAACGCTTTGTTTCAGAACAGTGGGACAACCGCAACTCGTCACAGTTTATCAAGATGGTGGCGCCCTTTTTAAGCGATTTTAAAATTATGTTTCTTGTTATGCCAACATTTTCTTTCAGGGAAGTTCACAAAAGTTTAATCAAGAAGATTGTTGCATCCGGTTTAAAATTATTTTCAGTAGGCGATGAGGTTCTCTTTAACCCGTTCCTCGACGATAGTTGACAAGTCATGCTTTAGGCGACACAACAACAATATAGAGGATATTAGCGTCTGTTCTGCGGCATTTTGTAATAACGATTGCAGCTTTTGTAAATAAATCCAACCTACGCATTTTGTAATATTTGTATGTGTGCGCAAATTGTAATGAGGTCTTTCCAATGATGTTAATGTGGTAACCGTCATCGCTGATCTTTATGGTTGTTGATTGTTAATTAGTATAAAATGAATACGTAACATTCATACTTATTTAACACTCACCTTAGTACAATTACTGAAGACTGTTCTTTTGCAAATTTTCTGATGTACGGGCAGCCAAAACCTTGTCCTTTGGTTCTCGACTTCGATCCGAGGATTTATCGATATTCAATATGGCGGATTTTAACTAAGGGAGTGGGCCATGAACCGTGGACTCAGAAATTGGGCCTCAGGGTGCAGTAGTTTACATCTTAATTCATTACACAGCGTTGTTTGCAGAGAGGGATGGGGGAATTTTAATTCTGGTCAATTACAATAGAGTGCTGTTTTTGAAGTGTCCCTAAACGTTTTGACAAGGATTGAAGGCCACGAGCCACCGGTCGTAAAACCCCTGCGTGCGTGAGGGGTTGTTATAACACGGAAGCATGCATAGGGATATCTGGAGTCTACCATCTCTCCTGCCACGAAAGTACTGAAAGAAAATCGCAATTCTAAAACTTTGAACAGCAACTTTTATTACTTATTACAACGTATTTAACTTTAAACTTCGTAGTACATGGTGCATTTTAAATTAGTTATTGTATCTTCCGGCAAAAAGCGGCTTTAACAGGTAACAGCATTAATTAACAAAGTATAGCAATAACAACAACTGAACACGTGCTTATACAGAAAAGCTACTAAAACTTAAACCTATGGCATATAACTCGAGCCATGCATGGTGCCAACGGTTGCTATTAATTATACGTCTTAACTCAAGGATCAATCCATTGGAAGGACCAAACTCCTTTATGAGCCGCCATACACTGATTATACCCGGGGATCCGTCACAATGGTATATTTTTGGTAACAAGTAAGTGAAAGTATCGGCGCACTGGCGAAATCGAGAGGACGCATTTCTTAGTCGCTGGAAAAGAATGCAGGCATCACTGGGCTTTGAAGATCGTACAGCTGTTTCAAAAATCATAGCAATTATCTCGCTTGGAAGATGGTCAAATGAACTTGTCTCTTTTCTCCTTCTTTGCTGACGCATTATCATTCAAGTCCAATCGATACGTTAAATTTATTGGCTGAAAATCGTGGAAAACGCACCAAAAATGCTTCAATTTTGCAAAATTGTCTGGGGGGATATCCCCAGAGCCGCCTAGAAGAATGGTCCCTTTGGCCCTATATCATGGTTACTGGTTGATCACGTGACAGACGTCTAGCTAAAACCTTGATTCACTGCATACCAAAAGAGAATTTTATTAAAAGGGGAAGGAATAAATGAAATTGTTATTTCCCTAGACATCAAACCAAAAAATGCAACGCAACCCCATCAGTTGTGCAATAGCCGCCTACAGGAGTCTGTCGCTTATTAATGTGTCTGATACTTGGCTATGTTTCCTCCTGAGTGTAATTTTGACAGTAAAGCAAAACGACTGTGTGAAGGATACAAAAATATTTGTCAGGCAATCAGATTGTGGCTAGTGAAGATTAAGATTCCGACAGTAGAATATCCACCCCCCTCCCAAAAAGATAGTACAGGGCACTTGACTGCCAAAAATCTCTAGAAGTTAAAAAAGTCCCCCCCTCCCCTTCCATCACTTCTGTCGTCGTTAAGGATGGCATCCAAACGTTTCGATTGAGAACCATTTAGGTTAGGGCCATCTAATCAGTATTCAGTTTAACGAACTGAGATACCCACAACAAAAACGAAACACTAGAGAAGCCAGAGAAAAGAATAAACGGATAAAGGATCACAACTGCGTTGATCGCATCGTTTGTATTTCCGCAGTTACCACCATTCATTCTAAACGGAAGTTAACACAGTATTGTACAGTAGACAAAAGTGATTAGCGCTGTGCATTTAATCCCGACTCCTCTGTGCCCTGTGATACCTCATTACAATTTGCGCCAGACCGTACACTTACAAATACTACAAAATGCTGCAGGCCTTATTACAAAATGCGTAGGTTGGATTTATTACAAAATGCTGCACACGTTATTACACATTGCGCACATTATTACAAAATGGCGCAATCGTTATTACAAAATGCGTCGTTATTACAATATGCCGCAGAACAGCGTTCTTCAGATTGGAGTACGAGTTTCTGTACTGGGCACGCGCATTACGTTTAATAGAGAGAAATTTTTCGAAATTCGCGTGCTCAGAACTGAGAACCCGTTCTTGTACTCCTGGAGGTCGCTATGTATATGGCCGTGTGGGGATATGAATTCTATCTTCGAGTGCTGATAGTATCTCTCGCGAGTGAGCAGAGCGAACGAGTCCAAGATACTACCTACGCGTGGAGATTCGTATCCCCAAGCCGCCATGTAATGTTCTGTTTATTATAATATAGATACCAATGAGTTATGTCCAGATTAAAAACAACGTGTTCTACTCATTTCCGAAAGGGCGAAAAAGTGGTCATCAACCGCTAAAACACTTATATTATGTAACACGATACTAGATATGAAAGTTATGAAAAACTAATCATGACAATGTTAAAAAGAATCATAAAAACGTTAATGTAGTAGAGAAAAATTATATAACAAGACAGAAGTCTCCAAGGAAGGAAGGAAGGAAGGAAGGAAGGAAGGATGGAAGGAAGGAAGGAACGGAAGGAGGGAGGGAGGGAGGGAGGGAGGAAGGAACGGAGGGAGGGAGGAAGGAAGGAAGGGAGGGAGGAACGGAGGGAGGAAGAAAGGAAGGAAGGAAGGGAGGGAGGAAGGAACGGAGGGAGGGAGGGAGGAAGGGAGGAAGGAACGGAGGGAGGGAGGAAGGAAGGAAGGAAGGGAGGGAGGAAGAAACGGAGGGAGGGAGGAAGGAAGGAAGGAAGGGAGGGAGGAAGGAACGGAGGGAGGGAGGAAGGAACGGAGGGAGGGAGGAAGGAAGGAAGGAAGAGCGGGAGGAAGGGAGGGAGGGACCTCACTTTTAATGGGTTAATCGTGTTAGTAACTACGACGACACCTACATCCTCACGTGTGAAGGGAGCTTAAGCAAGCGCGTTTTTGAGACGCGGACGGCAACCGGAAGAGAACATCTCGCGTGCCAGGACGGTGGTGTCTCCAAACTTTTATACTAATCATCTCTAATGAAGTAAAGATACTTGGCAAGGCAACTGTGGTTGTGTAAAGACAAGTTAAAAGGGGAAACCGCTCACTTCCAGTTGCCGTCCGCTTCTCAAAAATGCGCGTGCTTAATTAAGCTCCCTAATATCTTCACTGCGCACAGTGAAGATATGAGTTTTTTAAATAAAGGAAAATCCAAGTATTTCATCAATATCTATATAATGAAAAGCATTTCTATTTTCTTTCTTTCCCGTCCAGGTGAAAAATGATGGTCTGAACGTCTCTTACGAGCAAAGTTCCATTCGTCTGCCTTCAGAAGCGTTCCATTCGACCGTTTCCCGTTTCGTGAGTGTGATTTATCTCACGCTGAATGATGTCTTCTCTCTGAACAAAACAAAATCTGAAGACGTGGGTACCTTACCAAACACCACTGTGGTCTCAGCGACTGTCCTTCCAGCTCCTCCGGAGAAATTTAATGAGCCAGTCAAGATCGTTCTTCAAAACAGAGGGGTAGGGTGCTCTTTTTCGCTTCAAAATTAATTCAAAAACTGCCAAATTTCGGTACCGTTTTTAAAAATAAAAAGGCCCCATATTTGTTAACTACAAACGTTAGACGTTCAATATCATCAGTGGAAATCTACTACAGTATTTGCTGGTTATTCAGTCTACAAATCAGTCAAATTCATGATAATTCTGGTGATTTGTTTGTTACGACATCACTTCGCCACTATTAGCTGCGAATCTAGAAATTATTTGCAAACCATGTTTTACTCAGTCTTCGGACAAGGTCCTCGTTAGTCCTGTTCCGGGACTCCCTCTTACCCCGCCCTGAAAATGGGTCTGGAACCTAGGCGGAAAAAGAGAGAGTCCTGTATTACTTGCAGGCGCATGCTCGGAATAAGCCAATCATATTGCATTAGATGCCAGGCTGGATATGTAAATAGAGGCAACCTTGAAACTCCGACAAAAAATCGTAAATTACTGTGTGATTTGCAGTGTCGAGGAAAGAGAACATCTAAATTATGCCTTGTCGTGACCAAACGAGAAGAAAAACCCCCGATCGCAGTGATGTTGGAGAATTATTGCCGAATAAATGTAACGACTGAGAGATCGCAATAAATCGATACAAAGGCTGAATTAGTAAATATAGCAAAGGATTTCACTAAGCGACAAAACAGCTCGGAGTCAGAATTTCATATTATCTGCATTACTTTACCTCTAACAATGAGTTTCAGAAGGAAAGTGCTTTTAAGTAGCAACAATAAAAGCAACGTGACACACGCTTTTACGCAGCATTTTTCATCCTTATTAATTAATATTCACGAACAAATTTTGAACAGAAAAAAACATCGTGATAATTAACGTCCGAATAATCGATGTTTGACTGTGCATATATATGTATAAATTTAATAGGAACATCATTGCTTCATCTTTGCGTTATCAACACAAACTGGTATGTAAAGAAACAAATAGTCCAGGTTGTGATTCAATTTCGTTTAGCTTTTTATCTGAATTAATCAGGAATAATGCTCAGTTTTTCTGTCATGCAATCGTCTTTCAGTTTTTCTGATATAAAAATCATTCCAGTCTCAAGGTACGATTTTTCAGGGGTACCCAACGAATCTGTTCCTCACATTATCTGTTCCCCAGAGGAATCTTTCTGGCTGGCAAAAATACGGGTGTTTCGATGAGCTGGCTGGGAAATTTTGTTATTGATAGAGGTTTTGCCTGGGAATTACTGACTTTTTCTAACTGTAGAAACTCTGAATACTGAGGACTAGAAGAAAAAAAAAAAAAGGAAGGAACCCCTTCCCTCTCCCAGAGAATAGTCACAAACATACGACGGCTGGTCAGAGTGATTGCGCTTGCGGAAAAAACCTGTTTTGTCCCGGTTTTGTCGCTTTTGTTCGGTCGTTTTGGATCGGGGGAAACCAACCAATTTTATCTCGCTGGCTGGGAAATTTCTTGTGTGTCTTGCCGGGAAAAAGGAACAGATAATGTTTTCCCAGCAACACGAAAAACACCTGAAAATGCCTTAATAACATTTATTGTCATTAACTGGGGTATAATAATACATTTTACAACAAATTGGTCGTTGGGTGCCCCTGATTTTTGTCCCATACAACAAGCTTACGACAGTCCTACGACACAACTTTCGATTGTCCCAGAGTTTTAAAAATGTTTCAAGATGCTACGACATTTTTCCTGACCTACACGACAGTCGTAGGCCTGTAGTGAGTTTGTCGCATGCGTCAAAAATAGTTCCGTCGAAATCGGCCCTTCCAAAACGAGATTTTCTGATGGTGCAGCTGACTTTAGAGAGACTTGGCATCGAGTTTACATGGAACGGCAAACGACACCGCCAGGCCGCGGCTTTTGACGAAAGTGTAAAAATTACTTTTATTCTTATTTATACTCTTCGTTTCGAAGCGTTTCTCGATATCTGTAACACACAAGAAATGAGATGAATTCGAACAAGCTTATTTGATTTCAGCAAAATTTAAACTTTATCCCAACGTTTAGCGTTTGCTTACCCTGGTGCCAGAGGTTTTTCTTCTCCTTCTCGGCTGCCGCGACAACGACGACAGCGATCAGTGAAAGAACAAAATTCTCTGGTTTTGGTTTCGGTTTCGGTCTCACTTCCATGTAATGTTTTCTGTCCAGTTGATGACTCTCGGTTCTGATTGGTAGATAGTCAAACATCCACGTAACCCAATTTGATGGGTTGGCATGATTGAAACAACATTAATATCAAGTTCAAGATGGGATAACATCACACCAATGAATGACAATATTCAAAAAGACTTAGAAAGTATCCAACAGTGGGCATTAATGAACAAAATGATTATTAACGAGAAGAAAACGAAATCAATGCTTATTAAAGGCAAGAGACTGAGAAAACGCATGGAAAAGCAACATCTAGCACAAAACAGCAGTGTAGATCAACTGTCTATAATGCTCAACAATTCACCAATTGAGAATGTCCATTCACATAAAATCCTGGGAATCGAGGTTGATGAAGATCTTGACTTCACAAATCATTGTGAAATCCTTGCTAGAAAGATTTCAAAACGAATTGGCCTGCTGAAACATATTAGCCCATATCTGAGGAGAAACCAAAGAGAAATTTACTATAAAGCAGTGATTAAGCCTGTTATTCTTTATGGTGCTAATATATGGACATCAACATCAAAAGGAAATATAAATAGCATCTTTAAGTTACAGAAAAGAGCAGCAAGAATCATCTTGGACGCCGAACCCCGCTCTCGTTCTGTTTCACTGTTTAACTTATTAAACTGGATACCATTTTACCATGAATCTTATGCAATTAGACGTTCTTTACTCCTTAAGAGAATCTTAGGAATGACGCCGGTCTACCTGAAGCAAATGCTAAAGTTAAACTCTGACACTCACAATAGAAGTACCCGCTTTAGTAACTTAAATTTTAATTGTCCACGTTATAAAAATGAAACTGAAGGTGGGCGAACATTTACTGTACGATCAATTAAAGAATGGAATAACCTGGATAAAGACTTAAAAGAATTAAAGAGTACTAAAGCCTTGAAAAAGAAAGTTATAAACAATTTACTTAGCAAACAAAATAGTAATATGAATTTTCTATAATTTGGATAATGAAATTTTTGTATGTTTTTATTATTAAGATTATGATGTATATATGTACTTTTTTAATATGTTTTTAACTTATATATATATATCACCTTGTTATTACCTTCATTTGTGTTAACCTTGTGTATTGACTAGATTACTTTATAGAGGGCCACAGGGTCATCAGTTATACTTAAACTGTTACGTGCTACCCTCTTAAAATAAAGTCATTACCATTACCATTACCATTACCGTGTGATAGCGTAATTGTCACCGGGTGCTTTTTAGTTATGATTTTGAAGCGTTTGACAGTTGGCGTTTGCTTGGAAATGATAATCAAAGAGACCGAAACCAGAGGTTTTTCGCCGTTCTTTGTCGCCGCTTCATGGCTAAATTTCATCTGAAGACGAAGACGAAGACGAAGACGAAGACGAAGACGAAGACGAAGACGAAGACGAAGACGAAGACGAAGACGAAGACGAAGACGATGACGAAGACGACGACGACGACAAAGGAGGAAAATCTCTTGGACCAGGGTACCGTTTGCCGTAAACGCGATGATAAATCTTTCTTTTACCTCTCTTTTTTATCCTTTAGGTGAGCGATCCATCCGGAGCCTCATCAAAAGCAACATGTGTCTTCTGGCAAAAGGGAGAGGACGCAGTATGGAAAACAGACGGTTGCGAGCTGGTGCCAAGTCAATCTGACGCAAAGATGACTACGTGCAAATGTGATCACCTGACCATATTTGCGTCCCTCATGGATCCGTTTGACTCCACTGTAAGTTAACCAAAGATAGGAAATGCTCTACTCAGTGTCAAATTAACAATTCAGAAATACATATTTATTTGCCGGGAGTCCGTATGGGAAAAACCGTGCCTGAGGTCTTAAGGTTCCTTCGTTTGGAAACTTTCGCAACAGTTTCAATTTCCCGCAATTAGCGCGACAAAATGTCGGACCGTGGTCCGTATCGTAAAGAGCTGGACCTGTTACGAGCACGCTATTGGCCAATCAAATTCAAAGATTTAGGATTCCAGCTCGCTGAGATGTTCAGAAAAAAATAACTTGGCGTTATTTCAAGTCGTCATCATGGCTTATGTTCAAACTAATTATCGGTCACGTGATCGCAAATCACGTGACCATTTCAACACACTGTGCACGAGTGGGAGTGACTCCTTTCAGGGACGAGAAACGGCTCTTTTAGTTTCAACTTCTTAAATTAAGACACACTGTTGCTACGTAACATAAGCGTATAATTCATTCAACATATTTCCAACGTCAAGTGAAACTATGATCCTCGCAGTTTTGAAAGCAGTTTTAGCAATTGCTTAGAAAAGCCGGAAAAATTCAGGACTTCAACGGGGTTTGAACCCGTGACCTCACGATGCCGGTGCGACGCTCTAACCAACTGACCTATGAAGCCACTGACGTTGGGAGCTGGTCATTTATGGGTTCTGGTGTTCCCGTGATAAATGAGTTAACGAATGAAATGATATATGAAATGAATCATATATTGACCTGCGGATATGAAATCAAGTGAAGCTATGATCCTCGCAGTTATGGAGGCAATTTTAGCAATTGCGTAGAGAAGCCTGAAAAAAATTTAGGACTTCAACGGGTTTGAACCCGTGACTTCGCGATACCAGAGACGCTCTAACCAACTGACCTATGAAGCCACTGATATTGGGAGCTGGTCATTTGTGGATTCAAATGTTCCCGTGATGAATGAATCAATGAATGAAATTATATGATAGCGGAGCTCCGCGCGCCGAGAACCATGGGTAAGAAAATATGGTAAACCATCTGTGCGAGAAAATTTGGTTTTGACCACCGCACGTCCGTCCACCCCTCCATGTATGCCAATGTGACCAGTATCACCTGACCATATCGTGGCCATACTCCAATTCTCGTTGCAAGCGAAGCTGGCATGTTTCAATTTGCTTTTTTCTTTTCCGTTAGTTTGCGGAGGATTTGCTCGTTTTCTTTTAAAACTCATGGGATAATAGTTGAGCAATGAGTTTTCTAAGGAAGGAAGCGAAGAAAATGATTTAATTAAGCAGTAACCAGAAACAATTCGAAATCCTTTTATTTTCACTAAGCCTACAGCCAGTACGAAAAAGCAGCCCGACAGCTCCGCTTTTAGGCTTGGCTAAATCTATGTATTATCAATCATATATTGAACTGCGGATATGAAATCAAGTGAAACTATGAACCTCGCATCCCTCACCAGTGGCGTATACCGTAAATGAGGAAGTTGTTGTTTGTTGTGTAAACTGTATACAGTAATGACGATTAATTTTGTACTTTATGCAGAAGCATAATTATTTCCATTTACACTATATTGCTTTCTGGGGTTAGAAACGGCAGCTCCGTTTTTAGGCTTGGCTCAATCTATATATTCCAGTGGATAGCGTTATCCACCTTTTGAAGAACCGACGCCTGGAATCCAACGCCAGCTCCACAATTCGTAAACGTCCTACTCGAGATAATTAAGACGGGGTCTTTTAATTCTTGAAGATAAGAATAACAGTTTAAACTAGTTTTTTTGTCTATTTTGAGATCGAAGAACCTGACAAAAAAGCCCTTGAAATGGTTTCAATTATTGGTTGCGCCATCTCGCTGATTGCTGTACTTGTAACTATTGCTGTTTCTCTGGTGTTCTGGCGTGCAGTAAAAAGTCCGAGAGCTGAAGTTCTTCTCAACCTGTGCGTTGCAGTCGCATTGTCGTGCATATTTGTTATCGTTGAAGGATCGGCGAGGGGCAGCAAGGTATGTTTCAATATTCAGACGGTTTATCTCCTGTTTTTCACAGTTTGCGGTACAGTGAGGGGGGGGGGGGGAGGGGGTATCTTTCCTCCTTTATTTTCTCTTGGATATAATGAATGATGACAGTCCCACGCAGTTGTTTTCGTTTCCCGACTATCTGGGAGCCTGGAACAGCCTATGATCCCCTGTCCTCTAGGGACTTGTGAGACTTCTAGGCTATGTTTACTCCCGTTATATTTTACCATCCAAATCTTTAGTTGTCTAAGAGAGTCGTCGAATTTGGCAGCGAATTGAAATCGATTGTTTTACAATGTTTCTATTATTGCCGGCAATATCCTTTCAAAAGAGAACATTGTTTAATAGTCGTCTTAGTTTTCCATTTTGTCTAGAAATCTCTCCCGCCAACGAAATTCAGTCATTTGATTTTTGCAAATAAGAAAGTTTTTCTTTGATAAATTGAGAGAAAGATAGATTGCTTGATTCTTTATCCGGGATGCCAACATGGGCGCTGTGACGTCTTACGATAACAAATGATTGGCCATCATGATTGACCGATTGTTCGATAAATTGATTGATTGACAGGCTGGATGCACTGTAGTTGCTGCTTTTCTTCACTACTTCCTGCTCTCTTTGTTTTCATGGATGCTGTGTGAGGGTGTGTTACTTTACATCGTATTGATTAAAGTATTTCGAGGA
This sequence comes from Montipora foliosa, assembly GCF_036669935.1. Taxonomy (NCBI): domain Eukaryota; kingdom Metazoa; phylum Cnidaria; class Anthozoa; order Scleractinia; family Acroporidae; genus Montipora; species Montipora foliosa. Next base: position 468,044 of record NC_090879.1, read on the forward strand.
ATCGCCGAGGAGAAAGTCAAATATTTCTACATTTTTGGCTGGGGTAGGTTTTCTCCCTCTCTCTCTCTCTCTCTCTCTCTCTCTCTCTCTCTTGATATAGCAATAAAATATTTTTTGCTAATCATACTTTCATATTTACTTTCTTTGTTTAGAGGCTCATGTTCACTTGAAAGAGATTGCGCGTCACCTTGAAATTCGCAAGTACGGAAAATCCGAAAATCACCAATCGCTGGAACTATTTAAAAAAAACGATACAAGCGCGCAATGGTATTTGGGTGAACGTGGGCCTTGAACACGTATATGAAGCGAAGTATTTCGAAAGTTCGGCATTTTAGAGACTTAATTAAAGTAAAAAAAAAAACAACAACAACAAAACAAAAAAACAAAAAACAGTACACTAGCAGCCTTTGTGGCATGATTATGGTGCTGCAGTAAGAATCCCCCAACAGGAAGGGGTTTCTCTCCACTGACTCCACTAACTGAAATAGTAATCTCTAGTAAAGCGGGTAAGTGGGGGGGAAATATTATGTGTGTGGATGGTGAGTTGAGGGAAAATCCTAAACAAAAATTAGTCTGTAAAATGAGGAAGAGGAATTCACAAAGCAAACTCTCAACCTCACAGTGGAGTTAGCAAAACATAACCAATTTTTCAGAAACAGCCAGATAGTAGTACATGTACAAGAAACTAAATCAAGTAAGAGGGATAAACAAACATTTGAACATGAAAATTATTCGTTCTTTAAAAATAAGAATAATTTTTCCTTTTCTCCAAACATTTGCAAAGTCTCCAGTAATCCTCAGCTGTGCTTTTCTTTGTTAAGAGGCTCATGTTCACTCAAAAGAGATTGCGCGTCGCCTTGACTTTCGCACAGACGCAAAATCCGAAAATCACCAACGAGTACCCAATCAAAACGCTGGAACTGTTTCAAAACAACGACACAAGGGCGCAATGTCTTTTGGGTAAGCATGGGCCTTGAACGCGTATATGAAGCGAAGTATTTCGAAAGTTCGGCAGTTTGCTTGCCGTGCTTATTTCACAGAAGACAAACTGTCTGGTTTTTTTAACAGTCTTTTTATTTTTATAGCAATACATTTAACTTCCGGTGCAAGCATTTTCTACTGTACTAACATTACAGTACTTACAACTTGCATTACCATACTATACTATAATTACATACACCAAAAATCCAAGCTTCAGAAGAACATGTGAGACAAATGTAACTTACACACTGATCTGTAAATTGCTTTTGTTTTTTTCCACTGCCCAATTTGCTGTTAAGAAAAGCTAGGAAGGTTTCGAAATAGTAACTGCATGTTAAATAGTTTTGATATTCAAGATCACACGAGCGTAGCTTCCATATGATGGTCCGTGCTAATCAGAAATATCTTGTAGTTTTTTACTAAGTACTGTCAGTGCTTGATAACTGTTCCTTACTCAGTAGCAGGAAAAAGCAATCCATTGATTTTTTGCAAACAACAAAACCTTCAATTGCCGCTTTTGTGATTCTAAATCACTATAACACGATGATTTCCCTTCTTTTAAAACAGGTTTTCCAGCCATCATCGTCGCCATCTCATTGGCCACTACACAAGCTGTGGGGTATGGTAACGCGCACGCGTGCTGGCTTTATGTTTCCAGCGGACTAATATGGGCTTTTATTGCACCTGCAATAACCGTCATTTTGGTCAGTAAAAATTCCTTACTATATGAATCTAAGAATACATATGAAACCCTCACAGCTAGCCTCCTCGTTCTTATAAACGGAAGCGTAGTTCTCACAAGAGGCGCAAGCGATAAGTACAAGAACGCGCATGCGCTAGTGAGGAAGCCGCCGACACTCATAAGAACGCTAATTGTGGTTATTGTTATGCTTATCATATGCTTATTCTTATGATGGTGTTGTTTTAAGTGAGGACATGAGCGTAAGACTGTGAGCCAATCGATTAAATGAGTGTTGGGACGAGAGGGAATGGTCGCAAAATACGTTCTGCGCATTCGTATGATCCTGTGCCTATGTTGGGGGTGTCCCCAACATAGCACGAAGCTTCTTATGCTTATCCTTGGATCGCCAAGGAGGACTAGGCTTAAATGGTTGCATTCATACAGTCTTTCGTTTATTCGTTTATTCAGTCTGTCAATCAGTAAATCATTGATTCTTTGATGGTTTCATTTCGTTCGTTCGATCAGTTCAGTTCATCATTCATTCTTTCATAAATTCATTTTACTCGTTGAGTCAGTTATTCATTCAGGAATTTGTTGATTCGTTGATTGAGGAATTCCCTGATTGATTGATTGATTCATTGGATCATAATGTATTCCCCCCTCCTCAAATTTTGTAGAAACTAGATGTAGCTCAAAGTTCGAAGACTTTGCCATCCCTTATAAGATCTAAAGGCCACACTGTTAATAGATTGTGAACTGTCCCTTTCACAGGTAAATATCGTGGTATTCATCTTAGTTATTCGTCAAATGATGGGCACGAGACACGTTCAAAACAAGACACAAATAGAGAAAGTCAAAGCTGGTGTCAAGGCCTCCGCGGTCATTCTTCCATTGCTTGGAATCACGTGGCTGTTCGGACTCCTTTCCTTCAATTCAGCTACTATCGCTTTCAAGTACATTTTTGCCATCGCCAATTCTCTACAGGGGCTTATGATTTTTATTTTCCATTGTTTGCTAAATAAACAGGTAAGAAACCAAACTCCGCTGCTTATTTATTGTAAATATTGTTTCCTGTTTTGTCTGTAGCAATCTGTGCTTTGGGAGTTAAAATGATAATGTGTTGGCATACGCATCGTTTAGTGCTTAAACTCGGCAGATTCTCACGATTGACTATTTTTCGCGGCCTCGCGGAGCGTATATGTAGATATATTTTTTTACCAAAATGTTCCCGCATACTGGAGGAAGTGTGTCTGTCTCGCTTTTTTCTCGCGGTTGCAGCGGACTTTACCTCTTCTGGTGTCCGAAGCTGTAAATAGAGAGTTAAACTATTGGAACAGATGCAGACCTCTTTCTTCTTCAGGAGCCCTAATTCGCTAGGAGCTTCCTGGTTTTCTTTTAAACGTATTGCTACTAATATCATGATATCATGATTCTCCTTGTTGACTGGCAAATTTAAAGCGCGAAAGAAATTGAATACAAAATAATTTGGTTTTATCAACGGAGTTGATAATGTAAATTGGCCACCGTACAGAGATTCTAAAAGCTGACGTTTCGAGCGTTAGCCCTTCGTCAGAGCTCTGTTCATTGTTCTTGGATTTATATTCTTCTGTAGATGGATATTTGCCTTTGCTCAAAACTTTTTGCTGCTGCTTTTTGCTTTTCTGACTATTAATAAATGAATTTATTTAATAATTCTGTTCTTTCCTTATTTATTTGTTTACTTATTGATTTTATGACTTGACAGATAAAGGATGCAATAAAACGGATGCGCGAGAAAAGAAGTCCTGCCGCTGTGCCGTCAAATCCAATGACCAAAGCCTCTCCAAAATCTCAAGCTAAATTCGCAGTGAAACAGCTTGAAAAAGGTGCTTTACTATTGTAAAAGGCTATGCACCTTATTCCAAAATGGCTGCCATTTTAGTATTCTTTTGTTTGATTGCAAATTGGCCCTTTTGGCCTCGTTCGTGTTTAAATATTCTTTTGAATTTTATGTTTGAAAGCGAGGTCAAGAGGGCCAATTTGCAAGGAAACAAAAGAATACTAAAATGGCGGCCATTTTGGAATAAGGTGTATGATGTCTCATTTGCTGTCTTCCATTTGGAGTGGGTAGGTCTTTTGTTTTTGTCTTGGGGTTTCCACTGCTCTCATTTGTTAAAAAAAGAAACATGGGTGTTTAATAGTAATACATGAGGCAGCAGATAACCTTAGTAA
>NC_090879.1:476917-486917 GCF_036669935.1 Montipora foliosa
CACAAAACACAATATACACTAACACAAATATCTCTCTAATTTTATTGTTGTAAGTACCGTATATTCATTATTAAGACTATTACAAGTAGCATTCTCAGAAGTTAATATCCAAACCCATGCTCAGCAAGAGAAAGACAGAATAACATACAGCTGTATTAATGAAAGCAAGACAGTTTACTTGAATAAGAAAACCAAATTATATTGGCTTGGTCAAACATTGACTTAGAAGGTGTGGTAACTAAAAAATTATCGTCCCTTTCCTAGACAATTTTGAAGAGCTGTTTGGAAACCATCTTGTATTAATCACTGACATGCTCACATCTGTGATGTTTAATTTGCAGTAATACTGTTGTCATCATGCAGGATCTCATGCAGGAAAAAATGAGAGATGAATAACAACCCTGGCTTTTTTCATCAAAAAACCAACAAAATATTCAACGCTAAACTCCTCATCACAATCTCTGAAAACAATCTGGAATGTTGCTTGCCATGCATGGTTTGACCAGATCAGCACACAAACACCAGGAAGAGTTTTAGACTTAGGCACTGGAATAAGAATAAATGACATGTTTAAGAAACAACAGGAAACTGTTATCACTTGGTCATTTTCATGCACAGATGTCATTTACGATACTTGAAAAAAACATGGAAATCTGTGCCCTATTTGTAAAGATCCCTTTATAAAAAAAACTAAGCTTGACTGACTCCCTTAATAAGAGGTTTTGGTCACAGTAGTTGTGGTGTTCATGGTTGTCACAGTGATCATATTGGTCACAGTAGTTGTGGTGGTTATGGTGGTCACAGTGGTCGTAGTGGTCACAGTAGTTGTGATGGTTATGGTGGTGACAGTGATCGTATTGGTCACAATAGCTGTGGTGGTCATGGTGGTCACAGTAGTTGTGGTGGTCGTAGTGGTCACAGTAGTTGTGGTGGTCGTGGAGGTCACAGTAGTTGTGGTGGTCTTGGTGGTCACAGTGGTCGTAGTGGTCAGAGTAGTTGTGGTGGTCGTGGTGTGGTCAGAGTAGTTGTGGTGGTGGTCATGGTGGTTACAGTGGTCGTAGTGGTCACAGTGAATGTGGTGGTCGTGGTGGTCATGGTGGTCACTGGTCGTGGTGGTGACAGTAGTTGTGGTGGTGACAGTGATCGTATTGGTCACAATAGCTGTGGTGGTCATGGTGGTCATGGTGGTCGTGGTGGTCACAGTAGTTGTGATGGTCATGGTAGTCACAGTAGTTGTGGTCATGGTGCTCACAGTAGTTGTGGTGGTCATGGTTGTCACAGTGGTCGTGGTGGTCACAGTAGTTGTGGTGGTTATGGCGGTCATAGTGGTCGTAGCGGTGACAGTAGTTGTGATGGTTATGGTGGTGACAGTGATCGTATTGGTCATGGTGGTCACAGTAGTTGTGGTGGTCGTACTGGTCACAGTAGTTGTGATGGTCATGGTGGTCACAGTAGTTGTCCTGGTCGTGGTCCTCACAGTAGTTGTGGTGGTCATGGTTGTCACAGTAGTTGTGGTGGTCGTGGTGGTCACAGTGGTCGTGGTGGTCACATTAGTTGTGGTGGTCATGGTAGTTGTGGTGGTTATGGTGGTGACAGTGATCGTAGTGGTCACAGTAGTTGTGGTGGTTATGGTGGTCACAGTGGTGGTAGTGGTTACAGTAGTTGTGGTGGTCGTGGTGGTCACAGTACTTGTGGTGGTCATGATGGTCAGTAGTTGTGGTAGTTGTGGTAGTTACGGTGGTGACAGTGATCGTATTGGTCACAATAGCTGTGGTGGTCATGGTGGTCGTGGTGGTCATGGTAGTTGTGGTGGTTATGGTGGTGCCAGTGATCGTAGTGGTCACAGTAGTTGTGGTGGTCATGGTGGTGACAGTGGTCATAATAGTTGTGGTGGTCATGGCGGCCACAGTGGTCGTAGTGGTTGTGGTGGTCGTGGTAGTCACAGTAGTTGTTTTGGTCTTGGTGGTCACAGTGGTCGTAGTGGTCATGGTGGTGGTGGTGGTCACAGTAGTTGTGGTGGTCGTGGTGGTCACAGTAGTTGTGGTGATCGTGGTGGTCACAGTAGTTGTGGTGGTTATGGTGGTGACAGTGATCGTATTGGTCATGGTGGTCACAGTAGTTGTGGTGGTCGTAGTGGTCACAGTAGTTGTGGTTGTCGTGGTGGTGACAGTAGTTGTGGTGGTCATGGTGGTGACAGTGGTCGTGATGGTTATCGTGGTGACAGTGATCGTATTGGTCACAATAGCTGTGGTGGTCATGGTAGTTGTGGTTGTAATCGTGGTGACAGTGATCATAGTGGTCACAGTAGTTGTTGTGTTCATGGTTGTCACAGTGGTCGTAGTGGTCACAGTAGTTGTGGTGGTCGTGGTGGTCATGCTGGTCACAGTGGTCGTGGTGGTCACAGTAGTTGTGGTGGTTATGGTTGTCACAGTGGTCGTGACGGTCACAGTAGTTGCGGTGGTCACAGTAGTTGTGGTGATAAGTCTGGAAGAGGAAAGACGACTCTGCCAGCCGCCTCGACATTCTTTGATTTACGCTCATCCAAAGAAATGGATGAGTCAGCCCAGTTGCGACTTGTCAAACCTGTTTTTTAAATTTTTGCGCATGATCGATCTCCATGATAAATATTTTAGAACCGGTGTGGCAATTTTGATCATGCAATTGTGATCATTTTATCTATTTACCTGTTTGTTTCCGACTTTAAATTGTACATTAACTATGAACTGAGCAAATAAAATCATACTGTATTCTATTCTCAATCACATACGTCACCATTTAGTAGATCTAAAAATAGAAATATACGGAAAGGGTTGACTCAAGGGTACAATACAGATGGAAGCTCCTGGTAATGGACTCCTGGTTCCATTTATTATCTGGCTCTCCCTCGTGAAATACCTTTTTGCTAATTTTCTAAGCTGACTGATAAGAGTCGTTTACGAGTAACCATTCTTGTTGGCCTTTTTCCTTGACTGATACAAATGTTGCACTGTTTGTCGTTAGAGGCAGCTGCAAAAATCCTAGCTCTAATTAAACAGCTTTAAACTGATGGTTAGCCTTGATTTTCAGCCGCCTCCTCCACTCGCTAAGTCACTCGGGGAGAGAGGCGACCGAAATTCAGGCTAACTCATGGCTAGGAACATTTTTTTGGCATAAAAATTCACTGGTAGGGATCACTTTTCCCACACCGAAAAGAAACTACAAACCTACAATAGCAACAAATAACAACAACAAATGGTCAGATGTCACTTAAGCCGATACTTAAAAAAAACATGGAAATCTGTGCCCTATTTGTAAAGATCCCTTTATAAAAAAGACTAAATTTAACTGACTCCCTTAATAAGAGGTTTTGTCAAACAGTCCAGATAAAAACAGTTGCTTACATCTTGAAAGTAATGACAGTCAAAATGACAGCCAGCCAGATATCACAACTTTCCACAAGATTTCTTCAGGTCAGATGACTGGGACAATGAAATCAACAGAAATCTAGTGATCAATTAAATTTAATCATACCACAACCTAGTGTGTCCTGCAAAGCAACACAGAGCTGGAAAAGAAAGAGCATCGCCATCTACCAGACAAGCCATTGCTCTTGCTGTGGACAACCAGGTCACAGAAAATCCATGGCTCTCGTATCACATGTCAGAGGTTAAAACTTCTGTTGTGTCAAAACCCTCCGCGTTTTTAGAGGAATTGCCCTCAAGCGAAAAACAGTAAACGAAAAATGTTATCATTTTAAAATTTACAACTTTTAGGTCTTCAACGGTGTGACTGAAACACTAGCAAACATGGTTTGGGAAAGATAACTCATGGAAACGACATAAACAAATAAATTCATGCCTAAAATAAGCACCTCTTTTGACTTTCTCGTTGGAAACAACTCGGAACTACTGTTTAGTTTTTCTGTCGAGTCCATGTTGAGCGTGAGATCTTGATCATCAAAAGGTACAAAAGAACTTTTCCTTCACCGCCAAATAAACTCAAAAACAAAGAGCTCAAAAGCTCGAATGTGTTGGAAGCAGAGCATGCGCACTCATTTTGCCGCGGTGTCTCGAAGAGCCAGAACATTTGCGCACGCGCTGACGGAATGTTTGAACAAGAGAGAAAAAAGCAGTACCTCCAGACACCGGCGCTGGAGCGTCGTACCAAACGAGTCATCCCGGGATTTCGGCCCGTGCGATCGCTTTTGGACGCAGTTAACCCTTCGCTGCTTTCTGCTACCGACCTTGCCTCCCGGTACGGCATTGAGGGAGAGATATGTAGGCCCCTAAACCATATGTGACAAATCCCACGCCTACTCACAGCTCCAAACCGCCCTTGTCAGTATAGCGTAAGAATTAGATGGCTTATATATTCAAGAGAAAAGTCATTCTATCTGTCATATGGTAAGCACTGGAGGCGCAGATTACAAAGTGTGCGCATGCGCCCTGCTAAAGGTAACATACATACAGTCATAAGCTTTTTCCGAATAACTACGGGAGCTAATATCCTCTATACATTACATTTACAGCTAAAATACATAGCATATACAGATACCTACTAAATACATAATATTTAAAGATATATTCATTAAAAAGAAAAGCCACTGTACAAAATGCGGCCCTGGATTCTCTTTTAAAACCAGTAAACTCATAGGTACGGATAAAATCAGGTAGCGCATTCCGCAACTTAGCTGATACGTAAGAAAAAAGACAACTAAGACCATAATATACTTTTATTAAGTAATAGGAGGAAATTTTGAATGCGGTTATTGCATAGAGATGTAGAGCTTGACTTTCGTAGTAAGAGGACAGGTAATCTGCAAATGTAAATATCGTTATTCTCTTATTTACATTATTATACCGTTTCTTGAACACGAGAATTACAGCGACGCAGAACTTGTCGGACATCCTGAACGTGTTCATCAAAGGTCTTACTATGCACCAAGACATCATCCAGGTAGGGAATGCAGATGTTGTCACGTAAGCCGTCTAGACGTTCGTTCATACACCTTTGGAAGGCCGCCGATGCATTCATAAGCCCAACCGGTATTCTATTCCACTGATACAATCCCCAGGGGGTCACAAATGCAGTAAGGGGGCGAATTTCCTCTGCCATGAAGTACTGGTGGTAGGCCTTCCCTTGGTCCGGAACTGTAAAGCATTTGTTGCCGCCCAGACCATTTAAGATATCTTGTTATCGGGGAATTGGCTGCCTTTCTGGATATGTTTTCTTGTTCAATTCTCGATAATCGATACACCGTCGCAGGCTTCCATCTTTTTTTCGAACACAGACCATGGGTGAGGAGTACGCCGAATGGCACTTGCAGATCCAATTTCGCTTAATCAGGTCTTCCAAGTACTCTTTTCCTTCCCCAAAGAGTGGCTTGGGGATGGAGATATAGTTCTTCTGTACTGGCTCATTGTCCTTTAGCTGGATTTCAAGCTCCAAATTTACAACACAGCCAACATCATCGTCGGTTCTTCCAAAGGCACCAGCTTCTTGTCTTAGCACTTCGCGGACAATCAATTGTTCGTTTTCTTCTAGCTGACTCAAGTCAACTGGTGGCTCCCATTCATCTTGTTTGTGACCTTGATGTAAGGTAGCTTCGGAATAAGATTTCTCCTCCCCGCGAGTGCATATTTGGTCGGGGGGATTTGGAATTGTTACAACGGACTTAACCATGTGTATTCTACCCAGTTCTGTTCTGCGCCTTAGCAAGATGTTTCTGTCGGTATTGTTGCTGACCAAGATGGTCACGTGACTGGATGTTCCCGGGGTTATTTTAGTGAGTTCCTCACCCAATTCCAGTCCGTCTGCTTGGGGAGGGGCCCGAATTCTCTCTTTGACAGCAGCCACTTCTGCCTTAAGCTACCTTAGTTCTTTCATAAGGGCTTGCTCCACCTCAGTATTCTAGTTTGCCTGCTTGTCCCCTCCTTCTTGAACAGCATTCACCTTGGGGGTTAACTGTGAACCAAATTTCTGTGATCGCTCCATTTCGTTACTGAAACACACATTGAGTTTTTCGAATAGCTCTTCATCGCTCATAGTTTCCTTCTCCAGGTAAGGCGTCATTTCGATCTTAATATTCTCATTTGCAGGCCAAGCGAAAAGCTATGAACAAACATGCCATGTACTCAGTAAAGTAGGTTCATATTTCAGTTCCGAATCACTTTCTTGATATGCAAACAAGATTTCTTGTTTCAAATCGAGAGGGCGGATCAAGAACTCTTGAGGTTTTCCCTTTGGCTGCTGGACAGTTTAGCTCAACTGATGGTATAGTTCAGTTGCTGTTCTCTCCTGATAATGCGAACGCATAATTCTCCTCAATTAGGCCAGAGCTAAATCCGCCTTACCCTCCAAATAACTTCTTAGACGTAACGCCGGATTTATTGCTTTTATTACAGCTTCTTAAATTTTATCCTCTGTATAATCATTCTTCAACCCATTCTCAATTTGATGTAATAGCGAGGAAAAACTCAACCGATCCTTCTGCGACACGTCGCCAATCTGGCCCGAAATCTTGAAGTCACGTTTGAATTTTGAAATTGATACTGTGGGTTTTTGCTCTACTTTGACGGTCGCCTTAATGTTTTCAGGGGCCTCGGGCAGTTCCGTTTTCTCTTTTGGTACACTTCATTTTTCCTGCGTGCTTAGAGACGACGATAACCCTTTGAGCTTCTCATAATCTAGTTCCTTCATTTCAAGATATTTATTTAAGCTCGGATAAAGACCAACCTTCCCTTGCTCTCAGGCGGCAAAGTAATTTTCAGCCCACTACAAACTTCTTTAAGGCTTTCCTCGCTCAAGGTACACAACGCGGCCTGAATTTCGATCTGTAGACTCTCGATATTCGCCATACTTCAAACAAATAAATCTTTCTTACTCACCAATAGTACAATCAGCCGTCCACAATAGAAATGCTACACTTCACGTCGCAATTAGTCCGACGTCTACCACAACCAACTCGCGCTCGACAAATCAACCAAACGTGCCAAACCACTTTGTCCTTCACAATTTCCGGCGGCTCTTCGTTGATGAAAAGCTTCTTTGGTTCGAGTCCTGGCAGGGTCGCCAATGTTACACACTCAAATCGAATCAAAAAACGTTTTATTAAAGCACAAGCTGCGTACTTTTAACTACTTTTCGAGAAGCCTTCTCTACGCAATTGCAAAAATTGCGTTCATAACTGCGAGGATCATAGCTTCACTTGATTTCATATCTGCAGTTCATATATGATCCATTTCATATATCATTTCATCGTTGATTCATTCCTCACGGGATTATTAGAACTCACAAATGACCAGCTCCCAACGTCATTGGCTTCATAGCTCAGTTGGTTACAGCGTCGCACCGGTATCGCGAGGTCACGGGTTCAAACCCAGTTGAAGTCCTGAATTTTTTCAGGCTTCTCTACGAAATTGCAAAAATTGCGTTCATAACTGCGAGAATCATAGCTTCACTTGATTACTTCCTTCAATTCCATAAGTCTTACCTTGTTCAACAGCTAATTGCAATGGCACCTGATCTACATTTAGTCTGTTCTTTGGTAGTCATCGAACATGCGTTTTGTCAATCTTTTTAATTGTGCCTCCTTTTCTTGGACTGAACTGCTCTTCCCAGATCTCTATGAAACTGTTGTATGGCTTCCCTACCATCATTTGCGGCATTCTTCTTTTGGTCTGTTCTTCTTCTCAAAGAAATTTCGAGTCTGCGTTTAGAGTCTGCGAACCATTTGTTGCTTCCTCTGAATTTGTCTGCCTCTTCCTTCTCATAACAGGCCTCTCTTTTCTTTTTCATTGTTGTCTTAAGCCAAAGCTTGGATATTTTACTTTCCTTTGCTCTTCTTAATTGGAATTCTACAATGACACGTTTAGCAGCCAATGGATATCTCCCAGCGTTTTGACCTCTCCCACCCACGGTGTGTCTCCTCGCTTTATGTCTCTCGTACCACCTACATTCCTCTTTTGCTTGTTCTTGGAGATTCCTGATAAAATACTTTGCTTTGCTTTATTCCACATGACAACCAGGCGCGGGTTGCTCGAAGCCTGGTTAGCGCTAACCCGCGTTAAATACCATGGAAACCTATAGGTTTGATACCGCTTAACCATCGGTTAGCACTAACCAGGCTTTGAGCAACCCGGGCCAGGGATTTGCTATCTTGCTTGGCATCAGCAACTTTTTGCCATCTATTCTTCGAATTGGACAAAGAGTCCAACAGGTCAAGAATTTGTTTTTTGAACTCTAAAGTGCATGACTCCCGATGGCTTCATCCACGGCGGTTTTCAGTGTATTCCTTCTGCTTATGGCGTAGTGGGACATTCTCCTCTTGCTCACTATTTATCTAGCACATCTATAGAGGTGGCTGAAGTCATCTTAATTTGGCCAGAAAATTGTGGATTTGAGACGATAACATCGACTTCAGAGGGATGTTTATACTTGGCTTGCATCCCCAAGTGTTGCTTCCTGAAGAATGACTGATTGCATATTTTACAATGACTGCAAAAATTCTCGCGCGCTCATTGGCCAATTTTTATTGTCAATAAGCGGACAGACACATAAATTTATAATTTATGCGATAATGACGCGATGTTGCTCGCGTCAGATTGAAGTTTCTGGCATTTTTGTCTCGCTTTCTTCTCGTGTTTTGACTTAATTTTGAGCCCTCTGCCTTTTTGTTATTGTAAAAAACAAATTGATGTCAGTTTTTCATGGGTCTGTCTTGTTACTGACAATGAATTTCGTCTGTGGCACACGAGCCGCTCCTTTATAAGTTTGTTGAGACGTGCTGGGATGGTGACTTCCTGCTATTGTGTATATTGAACTGTAAATAATTTCATATAGTAAATACAGTAGTCAAGAGACCAAATCGAACGAGCATATTAGCCACTGAATTGAGTCAGCGTGTTCCCTCCCACTTTCGTCATAATTTTCACAGTGACGTCATCAAATTCTAACATCAAAACCGCGAGGTCTTCCGTGTTTTTATCTATACGGGGTTGAAGATGACCTATAAATAAATTTCTTTACAAGTTACCAGTTCCGTAACGTTTTCGGTTTTAAAAATATTATACAGCATTTTGAATTTCAGAACTGCGACTTGCGTGACACCAGATACTGAAATCCGCTTTTGATTGAAAAAAATGTTTCTCGTTATGATTCTCCGTAGTTTAAACGTTTCAAGTATATTAGGAGATGTGTTTATACTCATGTGCACTCGTGAGTGAAAAGTATGCGCTTTCATGGAAACGTTCATTTCTTGTCGAAAGGTGGTACACCGCCATGGCTGCTCCTTTCAAAACTCTATAACGTTGACCTTACACGCTTGGGCAAATAACTCAGAAACAATGAACCACAAAGACCTCAGACTTGGTAAGGTTGTTTATGCATTAGTCTTCTACAAAATCCGTTCTTGTTGTACGGCTTCGGATCTATTTCTTATGGCGTGACATTGAAAACGATACTTTTGAAGCTTTCCAGCCGATGCTCATCCTAATGACCCTTAATGTTCGTTTCGATTTTACGGTAAGCTTCCATATATTACGAAATATAGGGAAAGATATTTACAACGGAAAATTCCCCATTCTTCACATGGAAGCTTAATCCTTACACTCAGAACAAACAAGAGGCTACAATTAGCCTAAACTCGGGCCTGCAAAAATGCATTGGTGTATTGTTAGTTTTTCCGCGGTCGGCCCGCAGGGATTAGTGTAAAGGACCGCGGAAACTGTGGTTTCCGTCGCTATCAGTTTATCCAACAATTTAAATAACAATCTTGGACAGAATAAAATGGAACAGAAATGCCCCAATTCCCCCCCAAATCAAGGATGAAGCCGCATGAAGGCCAAAGCGCGCCTTTTTCCCATCACTGATTTTGGGGGGAGGGGTGGTCTCAATTTTCCATTTAATTTGTCCCAGATTGTAGGCTGAAGTATGTACCGCAAGTGTTTACCACAAGCTTTTCCGCCATGGCAGGGGTCGCACTGTGGCCATATTTTTTTTATGTCGCGTCATATGTTGTCCC
>NC_090879.1:496917-499417 GCF_036669935.1 Montipora foliosa
TGCTAGGACCCCAGCTGATCCACAACTAAGGAGGTCCACTCGTGTGTCCAAACCACCCATGAGGCTCATTGAAGAAATATGATGAAATACTTTGATTGACATTGTTGTTGTGTTTAATTGTTTTGAATTCTAATACTAGTCTTGAGAAATTGTCATGAACATCATAAGGTCTGTGGAGTTAAGAATAGAGTATAATATTCCGAACACTTACCAGTGATAGTTTTTCTGCATGCATTTTTATTATTTTATTTGCATTTTTCTTTTGCGGGTTAACGTTAGATTTCAAGCTAAAGGAAAGGAGAAGTGTAATGTTCATGTCACGTTTTGTGTGACATTCAAACAGCGTGCTCTTACGTCAGCAAGACATGATGGGTTAGATGTAAAAAAGATCGAGTAAAGCTGTTCCTTTCAAATGGCCACTGTGTATTCCTTATTTTGACTTAGTGTCTCGTATGATCTCCTTTTGTGTTCGATAATAATCAATAGTCAATTGTAATCTGTGCAATGTACAGGCCACCTGGCACTCCGCTAACTTGTTTTGACACTTATTTAACTCCAAGTTTGATCACTGCTTCCTTGCGAAATAAACCGATATATATACTCGGGGACGGAAACTGCGATATGTTTAAGCCGGATTGCAGAGGAGCCATCGCTTTGACAAATTTCTGTAACAGCTTCAATTTATCCCAATTAGTCTCGAGACCTACTCGCGTAACTAAAACTACCGAGTCATTGATTGATGTGATCATAACCTCAAACCCTCAGCAAGTTATTGAAACTAATGTTATGCCAAGCTCAATAAGCGACCATGATCTTCCCTATGTTGTTCTTCGCATAAAGAAGGAACGCCGTAAATTAACATATATGACTGGGAGAAGTTTTAAGGGTTATGCAGCTGATCGGTTTTATAAAGATATGTCTGAAGTCCCGTGGTCCTTGCTGGATATTTTTGCTGATGCAGAGGACAAACTATATGCTTTTAACTTTTTATTCAACGATATCCTAGATAAACATGCACCGATCAAAATGATGAAAATACGTGGGCGTCCAAACCCTTATGTCACCGAGGAAATCCGTGAGCTTATGAGAATAAGAGATAATTGGAAGAAAATTGCTAAGAAAAGCAAAAAATCCTATGCCTGGTTGCAATACAAGATCTGCTGCCGCGAGGTAAAAAGAGAAATTCGGCTTGCAGAAAGAGAATATGTAAATCAGCAAATTCAAAATAACAAAAACAATAATACAAACTGCATATGGAAATCGATCCGTTCGTGCATACCAAAGAAGTCAACTACTCAGAGAAGCTACAGTACAGATCATAAAGGCGTGGCTAATGAATTTAATCAATTCTTCTCAAGTGTCGGCGAAAACACGATTAAAAAGATAAAAAAGATGGCAGCCACAGCTGAATGCAACTACACATTAGGCCGAAATTCCTTTCAAGCAAGAATTTACCCGACATCCGAACAATTTTCTTTTACCCCCGTTAAATGCCATCAGATGGAAGCTATTATTAAGAACATGGCCCCAAACAAAGCCCCTGGGATCGATAAGATACCTGTACGGATAATTAGGGACTGCCTTCAAGCCATTTCGTACCCTCTTACTTCAATAATCAACACCTCACTTTTTACTGCTTGCTTCCCAAATGTGTGGAAAATTGCCGAGGTGAAACCAATACCCAAGGAAGGCGATCACGAAATAGCCAATAATAACAGACCTATATCACTTCTACCTATTCTATCAAAAGTGTGCGAGAGAGTGGCTCACAATCAGCTTATGGAATACCTAACTTCTAAAGGCCGCTTATCTACCAAACAAAGTGGTAACAAAGAGAAACACTCCACCGAAACCTCTGTGATTCAGACCACCGACATGATATTGAGTGCGATTGATAAAAAGCACTTGACGGCGGTAATTCTGCTTGACATGAGCAAGGCCTTTGACAGTATAGATCACAACTTGCTTCTTGTCAAGCTGCAGGACATCGGTGCTTCGCCTTTAGCTTTGCAGTGGTTTCGTAGTTATCTAACCGCTCGCTATCAGGTTGTCACGATTGGGACAGCATCATCGGAACGCCTACACGTGGCCAGTGGAGTGCCTCAGGGGAGTATTTTAGGGCCACTCCTCTTTAACATTTATATGAATGATTTGCCATCAGTTCCACAACATTGTTCTGTCCAGTGCTACGTGGACGACACTAAGCTCTTGCTGTCTTTCCGGCTTCAAGATCAATCACGTATAGTCGCAGAAATAAATCAAGATCTTACAAGAGTACGTAACTGGTGTTTCGATAACCAGTTACTGTTAAACCCTGACAAGACGAAGCTCCTAGTTTGTGGCAGTAAGCATGGGGCCGCCAAAACCCGCAACTTCAAGCTTTCGTTCCTTGGAAAACAGCTTGCTCCAGTGGAGGCTGCCAGAGAACTTGGTGTTATATTGGACACAAGTTTAACTTTTGACGATCATGTCACTGCAACTGTCGCTTCTTGTATGTCGC
>NC_090879.1:504417-519417 GCF_036669935.1 Montipora foliosa
TCATGTGGGTCAACGCTAAATCACGTTGCATGTAGGTACTTCGGATTCTGAATACCCTATCCCGCTGTTAATGATATTATTTGTTGCTCGTATAAATAGATGATATTCGTCGAGAATTATTGAGAGGGTATAGCATTACAAAATCCCTTGATTAACGCGGAAACATGTGATCTGTCAAAGTAGAAGTATGTTCCGCCCATATCATGATTTAAAGACTTGGGACGAAGTCGACAAACGCTATTGATACCGTAGTTCATTCCTTCGAAAAACAAAGCACCTATTGAGAATCCCTGAGAGAAGGAGACAGGTAGGTTTTTAGTAAAGGGTAGTATTATGGTAATGCAAAAAAATTCCATGAAAAAATTTTTGGTCCAATTTTTGATCTAACCAAAGGAAGAGAAAATGAATGAATCGCATCTCCTGGATCCGCGAGCGCTTGTAAAAGAATAGAAAAATCAAATTCAGTTTTCAAACAGGACTCTATTAAACTTGAACCTTCGTATCGACTTCATGACTATAGGCAACTTTCAGAACGAATCCGATGTTATTATTATGCAAATAAGTGGCGGGGTATTCAGCAGATAACCTATACTTTTTTCTATTTTCTACTTTTCTGTCTGCACTTTTAGTGGAACAAATTTTATTCTTACTGATTTTAGTCTTCAAAAATCATATTTTTGTGAAAGAGCAATCGTTGTGTTACTGTAATAAGATGACGTGGCCACTAACTGTGAAACTGCAGCTGACAACACAGGCCCTTCATGCACCTCGAACCACTGAAAGCCTGCTCGCAGACGGGGACATTAAGGGGTACCCAATACCGTAATACCGCAAGAAAATTTGGCAAATACCGAAATACCGTGTCGAAAATCGACGAAATGCCGATACCGCATTTAGATCCCTTTCTAACTGGTCACGCTTACTTAAAGTTGCATCCATGTAGCGCGTTTATTTATCGCAAGCACGTCTACATTTGTCCCTGTATTTTGGTTATTCTTGTAGTTCGACGGTGAGGTTATTCACGACTTGTTTGCTATTTTCCACGAAAGGAAAACTGCATTCGATCAACCTTCTGGTAGGTGAATGCAAAACAAAAAGCATGGAGTGAATTGTGAGGTCTTACAATGAATAAAAGTCCTCTTACTTTAAACCGGTTTCCTAGTTTTCCGTTATGTTTCAGTACAATAAACGATTATTGAAACGAATGACTCATCCAAATCGAGATCGTGCACCAAGGAGGAAGTTTGCTGAGCTTCCGACTTCCACCAAGGAGGAAGTTTGCTGAGCTTCGGACTTCCCCTTGAAGCATTGGCGCAGTTTCGTCAGCAGTTTCCTCAGTTTTCTCGTTACTACTACCTTAAGAACCTTGAGGATTTTCCAAGAATGACACGACAAAGGAACTGTAAAATCGTAAATTACGTAAATTCGTGTCAAAAATGTCTTATTTTTTTGTGAAACGTGAAAGGCCGATTTTATTTACGGTAAATTGTAAAAGGACCAATTTCAAGTTTTCCGTAAACACCCATTTACGCCCTTTATTGGCCACCCTCGACAAAGTCAGCGCAGGCAAAACCATTATGGACATTGTAAACCATTTTGAGCTTAATATTGAGTGTTATACGGGAAGTCGCCCCAACAGCTATAAACTCCCATATATTTTACCTTGCATGCGCTCGGCTAATACGAGTTTTCATAATTAAATGTGAGACTATTCTGAGACTTCAGAGGTTAATCTGTCTAGGGTCGTCAAGCTATCGTACACGCTGCATAACAAATGAAACAAACTTATCAAATCCTCTCTCGCAACTTCACAAGGCGTTTTTCGCCTTTCGCAACAGCGCATCGAAACTTATTCTTCTTCCGATACTGTTCGCTCCCATTGCCTTCTTCATAAAACTAGAAGCTCCAAAAAGCTTACACTGGGTTGCCTGTGGTACGCATTACACAAACAAAGAAGTCACTGAATTGTACGGTGGCTCATAAGTGCCATTCAAAAATTGCGATGTTTTTTATCAATTTAGCGTCTTTTTTAGCGACCTTTTTAGCGACTTTTTTAGCGACTTTTTTAACAACTTTTTTTAGCGACTTTTTTAGCGACTTTTTTAGCGATTTAGCGGGCTCAGGTTACTTCTTAATAGAGTATGGCGGACTTCGAATTGGAAATCAATGAGGTAAGTAACTCTTACGGTACTCTTAATATCTACTGGAATTCACTAAAATTTCATAAAGTAATGCAGATTTCAACTTAACGCGGTTTTCTGTTCATAGATTTGCGAGTTTCTCGAAAAGAGAGAGATTCCAGATAAAGTGATCGATCGATTCAGAGATGAGAAGGTAAGCAGTGACCCTAATTTTCAAGCACTGATGGTGATCACCATCCCGGTAGTTTTTCAGATGAATAACTATCCTTTCTTGTCTTCCCTATTGTTGTAGTTCACCGCTGTTTGAGCCACCTTTGCATGCGTCAAAATATGTTGCATAACGGAGATACAGTACAACCCCAGTAACTCGACCTCGAATAACTCGAACTCCCCCGCTAAATGGAAGTGAGTCTCAATTCCCTTGGATTTGACCCAACTTTCCAGCCATTCATACTCGGTTAACTCGAACTCGGATAACTCGAAAACCCCGCTAACTCGAACTAAATTTCGTTTTCCTTGATCAAAATTTACCCCGATAACTAGAATTTCTGGTTCTTTTAATTCGCAACGGATGCCCATTGAGATATCCCATTAACCTTTCTTATCGTGTGATCGAATTCTAACACTACAACAAAGACTGCAGCAATTGGATTTTAATTAGTGCAAAGAACAGATAACGTATTTGACAGTTATTTACCGATCATAAGTTTGATTTGCACTCTATTGTATAACCGAAGTGTTGAAAATTAATAAATTATTAATTGCTGGCGAGCCTTAGGGAGGCAGCAGCCCATTCTTGATACTAGCGAAAAAAAAACAAAATTTGTGGAATGTAAGATCGGAAGCATTCGCAGTCGATTGGGGTGTTATCATGTCTATAATCCGGGGTATTGATACCCGTGATGATGTCACGTGCACGTGGAAGGAATCTTACAACCTCAATCGAGTACTTTTCCACTGAGCCGTCATTGATCATCATTTAACCGTACCGTACATATTCAGTCTTTGAACCTCTTACATTTGACCACCGAGTCAAATTTTTCTTCAACGTCTTCAACCGTCAAGCGAAGAGAAAATCAGTTCTCGAGCTAGACCACGAGCAGTCGTGCTTCTTTCCTCAGAGCCACTAGCCTGCGAACGCAGACGTATTTCCGGCGGTCGTTAGCCACGCACTGACGGGTGAAATTATTATTTCATGCAAATTAGTGGTACAAACGACGGGTGTCACGTAATCGCGCGCTGTACTATGTCAAAGAAAAATATAAGAGACTGCACGCCAATAAACTTAAATTGTCGTTTGCTCAACTACGCTCAGCATTTCTCAAAAAGGTAACTCTTTTGCTGAAAAGGGGCCAGAAATTTCAGAATTAAATTTCAGTTTAAATTCCCAAAAATTAACTGACATGCCGTTGCTTTGAAATTATTCCTTTGCTTATAAAATAGTAACGCCTGCCACACAGGCTGAAGATATGCACACCTTTCATAGCTCTTTTATTACTTTC
This sequence comes from Montipora foliosa, assembly GCF_036669935.1. Classification (NCBI taxonomy): domain Eukaryota; kingdom Metazoa; phylum Cnidaria; class Anthozoa; order Scleractinia; family Acroporidae; genus Montipora; species Montipora foliosa. Next base: position 508,061 of record NC_090879.1, read on the forward strand.
ACGAACATTTCCGGATACCCGCTTGCTTAAAAAATTTGCAGCTGTTTTAAAAAAAATTTCAGTCACTGCTCCCAGTTTCCACGCCAGAACTCAATTTCACAGTGAAACTCCTAGTTATTAACCTGGAAAATTGGATATTTTAATCGACCATCGATAACTCGAAACCCCGCTAACTCGAACAGTTTTTCATTTCCCTTCAGAGCTCAAGTTACCGGGGTTCTACTGTATTAAAATAATCCAGTGGCGTAACCAGATTTTGAGGGAAGGGGGGGAATGTGTAGGATACTTTTCTTTAGGCCTAATTCGGCCTAAGGTTAGCTTTTATGAATGTTTAGTATACTTTCTGTGTAGGTAAAACAATGACCTGTGACCTGCGTTTTGTGCCTGCCGCCTGGGAGTCATATGTTGGAAATTCTAGTTAAAATGAATCAACCCCGGGAGGGGGGGGGGGGGGGTACTCGATGTATCCCTCGTTGGGGAGCTGCGGCGCGGCCCCTCATACCCTGACCCTGTTTAAGACAAATCATGCTGATTTTCCTACCCATTTTAAGACAGAATTCCGATTTTTGATACCCTGTTTAAGTGTCATTGTCTGAGAAAGTGTTCCAGGGGCCAAAAGTTGTGGTCAACGATTTGGCTGAAACTTGGCACAGAAGTTGGGTATAATGAGAAATTTCAAAAGCCACTTTGGCTCACTTCTCTGAGTTTTAGTTTTGGAGTTACAGAAGGGGTCTCATTTTTTGTCCTTTGAGCACCAAAAATCCAGCCTTCCATGGGGCATATTCAAAGTGTGATAAGACCCCACTCGTAAATTCTGCTGCCAAATGAATTTAACCATGAACTCTACTATAATAGAGCTTTCAGTTCATGCATGTAACTTTGTCCTCAAGGTATTGCACAGAGAGGAGCCTGGGGCTAGACTTTGGCCAAAATTGATAATAAAATTACAACCCAAAATAGCCATTTTTCAAAATTTCACTTTATTCACCTGCCTTCTTGCATAACTTCCAAACCTATACCACTGCTTACTTTAGTCACCCAGTTATCAAAATCAGTTGAGAAAAAATTGGCTTGTTATGGTTTGTTGAATTTTTGGAACAAACACTTCATGCCCCTCTAAGGCGATGCAAAATGGAATTTTGAGCCTAATTCAGGCCATAAACAAACCAAATTGTTGACAAGAAGCCCTTATTCTGTATTTGGTAAGTGAAAAGGAATTGTCAAAGCCAAATCAGTTTCGTTGTTTAGAAATAACGCCGATTCTTACCTTAAAATTAATCTAAAACGGGCCTCTGATTAGCGCAACAAACACAATTTAGCAAATCAAAGGTGATTTTATTCTTTGAAAACCTAGTAACCACCATAGAACACAAATGATGATGTTCTGATGTACATATAACAATCTTTTTACAAGATGCTTAAATTTTTCTTTGATTTATAGTCAGTCTCACGTCATATTTCCAAGCATGGAAACTCTCCATATTTTGTCAGGCCCATTTTTTATATTTCTACCAGACAAATTTTGCTTATCAGAAGGTTCGTTAACATGTAATCTTCGTCTGACCTTGTAATAGCCTGAATAGTTGTTTTAAATACCCATCAGAAAAGGAGCATGACCATACATACGTAGATTTAATACACAGACATATTCGATCTTCAGTGAGCAGTATCGAGGTTAACTGTGATTTTCCGAGTTCTTTAGAGCTGAAAAAATGAAACCATCCATCCACCGGTTAGGAGAGCTGGATAACAAAAAGCTTGTTTTGCTTTTATAAAGAAAATAACCCAAACAAACCCTTGCATTGAGATGATGCACTTGTTACTACATCAAGCTAGCTGGCCCGACAGCTGGCCCGCCATTTTGGACTTGAAGAGTGTGGGGACTGGACCGAGTTCCGGTCCAATCCTTCTCCCGTTTCGCGGGATTTTTTTCTGTTTTTCATCAGGTGTGTTCGAAATTCTAGAAAGTGGTCTGTTTCAGGATAATTTTCGATGGCACTTTATTCCTTTGAAGGGGTAAATGACCAGTGCAGTGTCACGTCATGGGCTGTGCAAGAAACAGGAAGGCTTCCTTTGTTGTCTTGCGATAGTGACATGACTGCATGATTAAAGCACAAGTAGAGGAGTTCAGATGTGTCCGGGGAAGAAGAGGAAGAACTGGTGATGCCAAAGCTACAGGTGCTTCAAAATATCAGTTAGGGATCATATACGCTCACAAATGACATTTATCGTGATCTAGGGAACTCTTGTGGCTGAAGAGAGATTTAGAGACGACGATATGTTATTTACGATATTGTCGTCTCAAATTGTTTGTTTATGGTGTATTGATTCGCATGTTACCGGTAATATCCTGGGTCCTTAGGAAGAGCACTAAGCATTCATCAGATTTGTCCAAAAAAAAAAAGTACGATAAGAATAACTTGAAGGCTGTTTTTTGTCTGCTCGAGCTGCTTGTTTACATTAAACTTGTCACGTGCACACGCTTATCATGGAATGCACAATTTAGTTACTGGTTGCCATTATTTACCTTTTTCGTCGAAGATCTTTGCAAACATGCTGCATCTAAGTTTTTCGACGAAATTGACATTTTTAGGGAGAAAATGTCACTAAAACGTTGTCGCAAAATCGACCGAATTAGTTGATATTATTGGATTTGCTTGGAATAATGCATAGGCAATGAACAGACGTACGTCGTACTTGAATGGGAACTGACTCTGAATCGTTCTGGAAGAGCACGGAAGATTTGTGTATATTTAGAAAAAAATGTTTCATTATTTAATTAAAAAATTGTTTAAAATAAATTTAACTATTCAATTAACAGAATAATGAAAAAATATACCTAAATAAGAGTGTTGTCTGCTTAAACTCTCTAAAATTTCCTAAAAAAGCTCATAAAATTTTTATTCTTTTTTGATAGCGAGGGCCTCTTTTGGTGAATAACCGCTGATAGTTGTATTGTAGATGACTCTGAAAACTGCTGATTTGTTATGCTTAGTGAACAGTACTCTAGACACTGTTGTAGCATGTAGGTGGACTGAGCCCTCTCTTGGTTGGTAGGAATACAGAAAAATATAAACGTTTTTTCAACGTTTCTGCCTATGAAATGTTGCTGTTCAGTATTCTCCTATATATACTGCTATTTAAGTTCTAGTATTTGTCAATTTTTTTCGAATATTCTTAAGATTTTCTAAAATTATTTTTCGTGTCTAAAATTCCTAAAACCATTCCTGCGGAATTATGTAGCTAAGCCTATTCTAAGTTGACTTGTCTTCGACAAAACAGGCAAATAAAGGAGACCGGTGGAATTGTGCATTGCCAAACGTGACAAGCTGAAAGTAAACAAACAGCTCGAGCAGACAAAAAACAGCCTTCAAGTTATTTAATATTATTGTTATTGTTATTTATATATTTATATATATGAAGATATTGCCGCGATGAGTTTGTTGAATGTTTAGTGCTCTTCGTAAGGACCCAGGAAATTAACATGGGAATCAATCAACTATGTGAACAAACAATTTGAGACAACATCGTATATTATTTATCATTGTCTTTTTTCAAGCAAAAGAGTCTCGTAAACTGCGATAAAAATCATTTGCGTTTACGATCCCTAACTGATATTTTGAAGCACCTGTAGCTTTGGCATCACCAGTTCTTCCTCTTCTTCCCCGGACACATCTGAACTCCTCTACTTGTGCTTTAATCATGCAGTCATGTCACTATCGCAAGACAACAAAGGAAGCCTTCCTGTTTCTTGCACAGCCCATGACGTGACACTGCACTGGTCATTTACCCCTTCAAAGGAATAAAGTGCCATCGAAAATTATCCTGAAACAGACCACTTTCTAGAATTTCGAACACACCTGATGAAAAACAGAAAAAAATCCCGCGAAACGGGAGAAGGATTGGACCGGAACTCGGTCCAGTCCCCACACTCTTCAAGTCCAAAATGGCGGGCCAGCTGTCGGGCCAGCTAGCTTGATGTAGTAACAAGTGCATCATCTCAATGCAAGGGTTTGTTTGGGTTATTTTCTTTATAAAAGCAAAACAAGCTTTTTGTTATCCAGCTCTCCTAACCGGTGGATGGATGGTTTCATTTTTTCAGCTCTAAAGAACTCGGAAAATCACAGTTCACCTCGATACTGCTCACTGAAGATCGAATATGTCTGTGTATTAAATCTACGTATGTATGGTCATGCTCCTTTGCTGATGGGTATTTAAAACAACTATTCAGGCTATTACAAGGTCAGACGAAGATTACATGTTAACGAACCTTCTGATAAGCAAAATTTGTCTGGTAGAAATATAAAAAATGGGCCTGACAAAATATGGAGAGTTTCCATGCTTGGAAATATGACGTGAGACTGACTATAAATCAAAGAAAAATTTAAGCATCTTGTAAAAAGATTGTTATATGTACATCAGAACATCATCATTTGTGTTCTATGGTGGTTACTAGGTTTTCAAAGAATAAAATCACCTTTGATTTGCTAAATTATGTGTTTGTTGCGCTAATCAGAGGCCCGTTTTAGATTAATTTTAAGGTAAGAATCGGCGTTATTTCTAAACAACGAAACTGATTTGGCTTTGACAATTCCTTTTCACTTACCAAATACAGAATAAGGGCTTCTTGTCAACAATTTGGTTTGTTTATGGCCTGAATTAGGCTCAAAATTCCATTTTGCATCGCCTTAGAGGGGCATGAAGTGTTTGTTCCAAAAATTCAATAAACCATAACAAGCCAATTTTTTCTCAACTGATTTTGATAACTGGGTGACTAAAGTAAACAGTGGTATAGGTTTGGAAGTTATGCAAGAAGGCAGGTGAATAAAGTGAAATTTTGAAAAATGGCTATTTTGGGTTGTAATTTTAGTATCAATTTTGGCCAAAGTCTAGCCCCAGGCTCCTCTCTGTGCAATACATTGAGGACAAAGTTACATGCATGAACTGAAAGCTCTATTATAGTAGAGTTTATAGTCAAATTCATTTGGCAGCACAATTTACCAGTGGGGTCTTATCACACTTTCAAAATGCCCCCTGGAAGGCTGGATTTTTGGTACTCAAAGGGCAAAAAATGAGACCCCTTCTGTAACTCCAAAACTAAAACTCAGAGAAGTAAGCCAAAGTGGCTTTTGAAATATCTCATTATACCCAACTTCTGTGCCAAGTTTCAGCCAAATCGGTTGACCACAACTTTTGGCCCCTGGAACACTTTCTCAGACAATGACACTTAAGACATTTAACCCAGTTTAAGACAAAAATTGATAAAGCGATACCCTGATTCAGACAAAAAATGATAAATTCGATACCCTGTTCAAGACAAAAATCCCGAAAAACATACCCTGGCTGGCTGCACGTCCCCATTAAGCACTTATAAGGGAGTACCCCCCCCCCCCCCCCTCCCAGGGAATCAACCAGCAAGAGGGAAATTATATTCCTTTTTCAGAAATTGATGTATTGATGATTATAATTTTAATGCAGTTTCTATTTCACATTATTTAGATGGATTATTCAGCAGTAAATGGTGCTTCAGATGAACAATAGACAGAGCTAGGACCACTGCGAAGAGGGGATCTGCTGTCCTTACGAAGATTTGTAAATGAAAAGTTGCGAGGTGAGAGTAGAGATGAGAAGAAAAGAAAGCTACTCGACCTCCTTAAAAAAAAGGTAAAACAAAAGAAAAAGAAAGTGGAAGAAACGGCCAGTACAGCGCCAGGGCCCTCTAACCAAATCAAGGATGGCCACCGAAAAGTTCAGTTTGGCTGGCTACACTATGACCAACAACAGAAAAGGTATATTGGAGTTCGCCTAGCAAAAGGAGGTGGGACTAGAACTGTGAGTGCAAAACGTAGCTCAGATGTCCATGATTTGATTGCTCTGGGTAAATCAATATTCTTTCCTGGTGGTATGAGCTTTTTTGGTAAAATTGAAGATATGACGTCAACACATGGAAACTTCAAGGGTGATGAGATATCCTTTGCAAACTTCACTTTGGCCAGATACATAAGTAGCCATGCCCTGACCACAGTTAGACTTTATCTGATGACAAGATCTTTGGACAAGGAAACTGAAGGGTGTGACACAGAGTTGCCAGAGGTTTTTGAAGTGGATAGGAAGCCACTCAAAGTTAATGCCAAGAAAGGAAGTCATGTTGATGCCAACCATGGTGGGCTGATGGGCACCTCTGCTGAACGCGAAACTATTAAAGGCCGGCAGGACAGGGAGTATCAAGAGTCCCTGGCAGCCGATCAAGCTAAAGAAAGAGAAAAGCTGGAAATCGAGGAGGCATCAAAGAGGCAACTGCATTTGCAAACTGCCCGTAGAAGAAGACTACCTCCTGAACCTGCAGTTAATGAAGCTAGTGCTGTTGTCTCGGTCCGTCATGTTACTTTGGGTATCCAAAGACGGCTTTTAAAGCAACCGATGAAATGGGTGCAGTATATGACTGGATTGGCTCTCTAAGTACCAAGCCAGAATCATTTGCTCTTTCAGGGTGCGGGCTGCCAGAACTGCTGCCATCATTATCAGTTATGGTGGGAGACAAATCCATTTTAAATATGCAGGAAACAACGGTTATGCCTCCCTATCCTGAAGATGGATTAAGCTTTCTTGGATTTGGAAATGAGGAAGATTTAAGCAACACCAATGTCACACTACCTGATTTGTGGTGTACTATGGATGACTTCAATTTCAGCGAGACCTTACAAACAGCCCTTATGAAAGGGGACTTTCACACGTGAGTGATCATGTTGTTAGCCTCAGAACTGAGAAAGCGATGTTTATTCAGTAGATGTGTATTATATATTTTTGAAGTACAATGTGCCTGTCAATTAGACAGTGTTACAACATAATTCGAATAAACCCACCACATAGTAGCTAGAATCTAGCAGCATTCCAGTTGGTGCATTACCATTTTTCTCTATTCTGCCTACCACTGTATTCAAATGGAATCACTGTGCACATCATAATAATATGCAGAGTTGGGCTGTTTGTGTCTGAGTCGAATTTTATGAAATGCAAATTTATGTTATCAGTTCCATATGTTTGTTTTATTAAGAGAAGGGTGGTTTCCTGGAAAGACTAAGAAATCTGTTAATTTTATGGAGACTAAAACCATAACCATTCCACCAATGCTAAAAAGTGTTGTTTCAAATGTGCAAGGATGTTCAGGTTAATGATCCATGGAATTTACATTTATGCTCACTAATCCTACAGCAAAAAGAATCCTGAGATCAGCCATGTTACTGAGGATAGCATTCCTAGTGTGGTGAACACTGGTGGTACTGAGGACAGCAGCCCCAGTCTAGCCAACAATAATGCTTCTGTGGTCAGCAGCCCTGGTCTAGCTTACAATACTGCTACTGAGGACAGCAGCCCTGGTCTTGCTTGCAATACTGCTACTGAGGACAGCAGCCCTGGTCTTGCTTGCAATACTGCTACTGAGGACAGCAGCCCTGGTCTTGCAGACAGTAATGCTACTCAGGGCAGCAGCCCCAGTCTAGCCAACAATAATACTACTCAGGACAGCAATCCAAGCAGGTAAGTTCCTCGATCTGACTTTGACACAGAAAAGACATGAGTATATCAAGAAGTCATCATTTCAAATGCATTACCATTTAGGTTAGTTGGTCTTTTTTGCATTAGGCAGCAGGTTCAACAGTAGTTACGAGAACACATAAAATTTAGTAGTGTTATAACTGATAATGCTTAAAGGAGGATCAAAAATGGTTGCCAATAGTTGAGTACCGACCCTTCCTAGACAAATTGTCAACAGATTTATTATTAAAGAAATTCATCATTAAATAATTAATTAATTAAATTCACTAATTCAAGGCAAGTACAATGTGGGAGGCGTGGCGGCCTCATGGTTACTGCTTTTGACTTTGGAGCAAGGGCGAGTTACACTTGACTCTCACAGTGCCTTGCTCCACTGAGGTGTGTAAATGGGTACTGGCAAATTTAATGCTGGGGGTAGCCCTGCGATGGACTAGCATCCCCATCCAGGAGGAAGTAGAAATACTCCTATAGTCTCTTGATGCTACTGAAACCGGGATAAGCTCCAGCGGGACGAGCCACTTGGCTTGTATGCATACTTTACCTACCTTACATAGAGGTCTTAAACTGTTATCAAACAGCATAACAAAACCATTTCATATCACTTTTGTTGTTGTAGGACCACGCAAGGGGGTACCAGACACAGTCAGACCAACCGTGTAAGTTTTTTTTTTTTCTCTTTTTTTTTTTCATTATTCTAAATGTATCCCCACAGATGATCATGATGTTCCCTTTAAGCCCCATTTTTTTCTGTGTACCTTCTGTGCGGAACATACACCCAGTTTTCTGCCATAGATTGTAACCCTATGGCAAACCTCTTCAGTGTAACAGATATAAATACACCAAGGCAGTATTACACAGGGAAAAGATAGTAAAAGAACTTCAAAGGTGGGCTAGCCTTAGATTTGGTCTTCTTGGTGAGGTTGAGGGGATATTAATTCCCATTAATGACATTAATTACTTCTTATATCCTGACAGCACCGCTTTTTATATGTTTTGGTGGGTTCCAAATGCCTTTCAAATTCAATACCAAAGTGAGGATATCAGGTAATAATAGAAGGAGGTGTAGAAATCTCCTGCCCTTTGGAGATTTTCTGTTAATAATTATTATTATTATTTTTACTTATTTTTATCTTAAGGGCTTTCAGTTTCGGCAAATTTATTTGTCACAATTGTTGAGTGGTACATCTGAGACGGAAACCCTGGTAGGAAAATATGATTGTGTAATTATTATTGAAGTGACTTTATACTTCACCTGTTTTTGTCTAATAGGCACTGACTATTACACTTTGTTTCACGGGTTTAGTAGAACCAGTGTATAATGCCATATTTAGTTGTTATGTCCCCCGGATATACCATATATGTTAAATAACGCCGAGGAACCCCCTGGCTAATCAGTATCTTCACTGATTGCTCTGTTGCCAGGAGGGTTGTCGTGATGGTGCAGTGGTTAGCACACCCGACTTGTAACCAGGGGGACGCGGCTCACGGCAGATATGTTTTTCATTCAAAAGGATCACTCAGTAGTAGTTCATTGCTACTGGCTAGTGAGTACATCGTTGGATTCCCAGCCTTCTGCACACACACCAAAAAAGCAAATATATATATGTAGTAAATTTCTTGAGGCATAAATGTTTGTAATCGGTTTAAATCAAGTCCCCCTTTCCCTGGACCGCACAGTCAACTTCGTATTTTCTTCTCAAGTGAGCACATAGTACAGTCTTCAGTCTATGATGAGGGCATTTTTTTTCTTCCACAGGAAAATGTCACGCCTACAAATGCCAGCCACTTTTCAGAAGGTGAGAATATAATCAAGAAACTTACCAAGATATGTTGGTCAAAACCGGCATTTAAGATGGAATTTGAGCACAAATCATTAACACATGTTGTCACATGTGCACCGAGCGTAGTAGCTATTAACGTGCCTTATTAGCATGTACCACGACTCAGACAGTTTCGCTCTTTCAGTTTTCCTCTCAATGGATTAACGAATGCATTCTCTTGGCTATCAATTTAAACGCTTGAAGATAATGCCACTTTTTGAACGGCTTTTTCACATTTTTGCTTTCATTCTGACATTGTCCTGCTCTCGTCTTACAGATTTTGGCAAAAAGAGTGTACAGGTCCACCGTACAAGACCGAAGGACGACCTTATACAGTTATTCTCGTGTCCAGAGATAACACGTCAAGTACTAAATGTGAGAGTTATTGATGACCATGGTCGTTTGGAGGAGGGAGAAGGCCCCGGCGTACTGAGAGATGTATTATCTTCTTTTTGGCAACACATATTTGCTTCCCTGACCTTTGGGGTACGTTGAAAAGGTACCTTCCATTCGACATGATCATCAAAAACATGAATGGGAAGCAATTGGGCGTGTGTTGCTGTATGGTTTAAAAGAAACAGGTTATGTACCCGTATGCCTATCTCCAGTATTCCTGGCATCCTGCCTACACGGCGAGGAGACGACTACAGAGGCAGACCTTCTTCTGTCATTTAAAAAACATACATCACTCCTGACGAAAGAGAAGTGTTGGAAAGAGTGTTGTCGGAAGACTTTCAAGCTGATGACGAAGATCTCACTGAGTTTCTGTCAAGTTACAAGTGCTATCGAAAACCTAAGCCGCAAAATATCAAAAGTCTATTTTCTGAGCTTGCGCACCAAGAAATCATTCAAAAGCCAAGGTACATCGCCAACTGCTGGGCCCCTGTGCTAGGAGCTCTGAAAGAACATGGCGACTTTGCTAACGTAGAGAGTCTTAGGCAATTGTTCTTGGATAACAAGCCAACTGCCAAGAAAGTTATCAAAGCTCTAGATGCCAAGCCAACTTCAGATGCAGAAAAAGAATCTTTGAGCTTTCTAAAAAAGTTCATTAAATCCCTTGATGCAGTGTCCCTTAAGACCTTTCTGAAGTTTGTAACTGGCTCTGACGTGATGGTACTGCAAACAATTTCCGTGTCATTCAACTCAGTCGAAGGTATAGAGAAAAGGCATCGTGGACTTTCAATATTGTTTAAAACTGTGGACAATGGAATGGTAACATAAAGTGGTGAGAACTGTCAGGCTTTATATTTACGCCTGTGCGGCTTAGGCACTGAACGAGGTCAAAGAGACGTTCTTGGTGAGGTGTGAAGTTTGTGTTCATTTTCTTTGTTACTTCTTCGTCCATGATGTTTTAAAATGCAATTCCTGTCATGAAATATATATGCTTAATACTCGGTCGTACAATGCGAAAAGTAAACCTGACCTGTGCCTATCATCGGGACGAAAGGCATCTACCTTTCATGCATTGTGTACCTGATTCTGTCCAATTAAATTTACTTACCATTCTACGTGGTCATAGTAATTTGGTGTTCCATAATCCTTAAGGCCCCGTCCTCACGTTTCCGGAGATTTTTGTATCCGCAAATTTTTTTATGCGGATACAAAAATATCTGCGTCCACACATAGCGTATACGAATCGTATACGACCGTCCACACGTATCCGATTCGTATCCTGACATCTCAAAGGATTAGTGAACAGAGCATGCGCATTACAAAGAAAGCTGAGCCTGCGATAATTTTGGCGCCAAATTCGCGGCCTTCTTGTTTGTTTACTTGAGGTTTTAACACGTGTGAATTTGAAGAGCGAAAAAAATTCCTGTTAAAAAACACCATAAAAAATGTCTCAATTAAGAGAAAACAGTAGTCCTAGTAGCATTGAACACACAACGTTTCTGCTCGCTGCCATTTTGGAAAATCTCGCGCAGAAAAAGACTGGTTCTGATACTGTGACGTCAGCGTATACAAAAATATATGGATACGAGC
>NC_090879.1:524417-539417 GCF_036669935.1 Montipora foliosa
TTGACGATTCGAAGCTTTCCCTTACTTGCTAATCTTTCGAATATATTAGTCTTTCGTTTCTATCAGCACAAATCACGGCACAAGTGTTGGTCCAGAAAATACCACTGGAAATCTCCTTTCCAAGCGGCCACTCGAGATTGAAAAAAAGCTTTCGTTTTATTTCATCTTTGTTTCTCGATTTCGTAGAAACAAACATGTTCGACTGTTTTCGTCGGATTGCGCCATCAAGTTCAGGGCTTGCGTATGACGTCATCCCCTTTTTGGCGCGAGACGCAAATGAAGACTTTGCAAGGGAGACAAGTCGATCTCTCGCGACTTCGTCGCTCGCTCATTCACTTCGCGTACGAAAAATCACGATTCGCTCGCCGAAACATTTTGTTCTGGGGTTATCGTGAGGTCGACTTGTGGCAAGTCTACGGTAGGTGCATGAGTAAAGTTCTTTGTTCCCTTACTATGTTTTATTATATGGCTTGTGTTTGTAGCCGACATAACGCGCGCTCTGATTGGCTAATTGTGACTGAATTAATGATGAAATGGTATATGAAATAAATCATATATGAACTGCGGATATGAAATCAAGTGAAGCGATGATCTTCGCAGTTATGAGCGCAATTTTTGCAATTGCGTAGAGAAGCCTGAAAAATTCAGGACTTCGACGGGGTTTGAACCCGTGACCTCGCGATTCCGGTGCGACGCTCTAACCAACTGAGCTATGAAGCCACTGACGTTGAGAGCTGGTCATTTGTGGGTTCTAATGGTCTCGTGAGGAATGAATCAATGATGAAATGGTATATATAGCTCAGTTGGTTAGAGCGTTGCACCGGAATCGCGAGGTCACGGGTTCAAACCCCGTTGAAGTCCTGAATTTTTCAGGCTTCTCTACGCAATTGCAAAAATTGCGCTCATAACTGCGAAGATCATAGCTTCACTTGATTTCATATCCGCAGTTCATATATGATTTATTTCATATACCATTTTATCATTGATTCATTCCTCACGGGACCATTAGAACCCACAAATGACCAGCTCCCAACGTCAGTGGCTTCATAGCTCAGTTGGTTAGAGCGTCGCACCGGAATCGCGAGGTCACGGGTTCAAACCCCGTTGAAGTCCTGAATTTTTCAGGCTTCTCTACGCAATTGCAAAAATTGCGCTCATAACTGCGAAGATCATAGCTTCACTTGTGACTGAATTGTAGGGCATTATTCTCCCGTAATGCTCACGGGCCGATTACGGGCTTGCTAAAACAAAGCAAAAGGTAATTAAAAAGCCATATAATAAACTACTTACTAACCTCACTTGCTTGGGACCGTACTGGGGAATATTGGCCCTCGGTCGCTTTTGTACTGCCACGACCTCGGGCCAATATTAGGCACCTTAAGCAACAGACGTCGTCGGCCTGACGACGGCAACCGGAAACGTGACATTTCTTTCGAGACGTCACTGCGCATGTACAACAAGTAGTGACCTGACGTGACATTCACTGGCGAAAAATGTCTGATTGGTCGAGCCTTGTCATGTGACTTCAATAGCTCAAATCAAACATGGCTGCCATAGGGTGTTTATTCGATCTGCGTCGATAACAAATTGAAAAAACCTTTTTCAGGCCAGTAAAACGGACGAATGCTTTGGCTGCATAGTTCGTTTTTATGTTAGCGAGATTCTCTTTTTAGTTGTGGGCCACCATACTTTTTAGCCAACAGTGCTACGAGGGAAATTTCTTTAACAATTTCAAGGTCAACGCGAGTCTAGGTTGCTGTGACAATGTTTGAGTGGAAATTTGTTTGTGGAGCTTACCGGTTAATGGAGTACCATTTTGATTTCAATTCATGCGTTTATCTTTTAAAAAGTAGAGCAAAAAATATACCACTAAATTTCCAAATGGTTTCTCCTTCGACTAAATAGTTGCACACTGTTCCCGCGGGAGCACGCATCTAGCAGAAAATGTTAAGATTTTTGCATTTTTTTCAAAATTAAGTTGTTAAAATGGCCATTCAAGTGGTCCATGGAGGCAAATTTATTAAGACGGAGGGAAAAAAAGAAATGCATGACGTCCCAGAAAATTTAGAAATGTATTTCAGTCGTTCAAAGATAAATTTTAAAGTGAATTTAGCAGCAATAATAGCCGTCATACATAACATGTCATATAAGCACCTCATATTGGGTACACTAGAAGGAAACCTTTTAGTTGCAATTATATTTTGGTATAGTCGTTTCAAGCAAAATACCAATCGTTTGCTTCCCTCCAAATTATAGAAATAAACATAGATTAGGTTAACTCTGAATAGCCAAAACAACAATACCGGTATTCCAAGTTGAAATTTTGATTCAGAAATCCTGCACTAGCAGGGGGGATTTTACTGTAACAAAATATTACTACAGCTAATAATACACTTTCATCACATTGTAGTGAGTTAATGTGACAACAAAAATAATTAATCAAGAATTGGTTTTATCTTCCAGCAATAAAACAGCAGGAGGATATAAAATTAGGTATCTTCAAAGTTTAAAAAACTTGTTGAAGGTGATTCAGTGGTATTATCCAAAACAAATTTCATGCTGGCCTACTAAATACTTCCAGTGCAATACATTATTTAACCTCTCTTTGTGGACTATGGTTGCAACACAGTGGTTTCAATAATTTAAATCCCCTTCTATTAGATTTAACTTTCAAAAACTCCATAACTTCATATTTCTGTAATAATTGTTCAAAGTCATTGGGCAAAAGCATACAAAGCTACATTTGAAAGGGCCGTAATCCCATGTTGGAGTTTTCTGGAGAAAACTTTCACAGAAATAACTCCTGTTACCTTTCCATATATAAAAAATATTTCAACATTAGGTGCAACGAATTTTTAGCAATTGCTTTAAAGAATACTAATCATTCCTACCATTTCCAAGGATAAATAAATTAAAGTTGAATGTAGCAAGTGTAAGAAGTAAAAAAAAAGTGGCACATTTTTTCAAACTGTAATCTATTTCCATTCTTGATTTAGTCCCTGGATAGTATTCAACAATGGTGGTAAAGTAAACAAACTGCCCCAAGGGGGGCTCCCTTACGAAAATGACAGGGGTTCTTTTTGTTCCTTTTTGGAGGAAAAAAATGTGGATTTGCACTGCTTATGATGCTGAGACCAAACAGCTGGTGGAGTTGCTGCAGTACATTTAAGGCTATCAATCTGAAAAATGACTGGAACTGTAAGACAATTTGGTACACGAGCAAATAACTTTTACTTATGAATAATTTATAAGTAAAAGTTATTTGCCAGTCATTTGTCAGTATAGAACTGGTTCCTCTAAGGGGTCAGATTTCTTTAGCCTACGTCCACAAAACAAGGTTCTGTTACCTTTAATTTAAGGGTTGTTTTTAAAAAAATTCCAATAAGTGGCCTGCCATTTTTATAGGGAAAACCCCTCCTGAGCAAACTGCATCCTCATGTTTGGATTCCCATTGATTTAATGACTTTAATGATATAGGCAAATTTGTTCTACAATAATACTCAAATACTATTATAGTCTTTATAGTTTACTCCTCGAGCCACCAGCTTCAACTTTGATACTTTGTTCTAAAAGCCAAAGCAACGCAAAGCAAAGCATGGTGGAGATGATGCTTAATCACTGATGAAGATGAAGAAAAAGAAAGTCAATCTAATAATAGCACTTTAACCCTTTCACCTCTAAACCGGCCATACTTAGCATTTTACTCTGTCTAACACCAGACGATTTTACTTGTCAATGGGGAATCCCCAGGAGTCAATGGGTTAATCACTCAATAAAAAATGTCCCAATAAAATATTATGTTCCACTAATGACCAAAACTGTACTAATAATTTGAATTACAGCTAAGGTCTGTCAAATTTCCATCTGAGTTACCTGACAGCTCTTACAGTACTTCTCAACATAAAGAAAATAAATTCTGTGGACTTAAAAGAGTGGTACTATGATCAAAAAATCATTTCCTTTTTTTCTTCAGATTTTGGAAGTATGTTCGCATACACCTAACTGGCAAAATTTTGAGCTTTGAGTTTTATCCAAAGGCTGTTTATTTTGAGTGTAAGTTTTGGATTTCATGGTCCGCCATTTCTCACGTTCAAAACTGGCCGATTGGACCTCAGAGGGTTGGATCTAGAGAAAAAGACGTCATTTACTCACTAGCTTAAAATTTCAGCATGTAAACGCAATTTATTATATATGCAAAACACGGCTTGAAAAGTCTGAAAGCCCGACACTCCCGTGCTGCATATTAATTAGGCTGCGTACACACGCATTGCATTCTTAAACTAGTGAGTGTTTGACGTCATTTTCTTCTCGACCCAGCTCTCTCAAGATTTTGAAGGTAGTAATGGCGGACCAATAAATAAGAAAATTCCAGCTAAAATAAGCAGGTGTCTTTTTAAAATCAGAACTTAAAACTTGGGTGAGTTAGTGTTTAGTTAACATAGTTTTGAAATCCAAAGGAAAAACAATTTTTTTTTTGTTTTTGGTCGTAGTACCACTTTAAACATTCCCAAATAGAAATGTTGTATATTCCAAATATCGTCACGTAAACTCTTCAAGATTTACCTGCTTCAGGAACTTCAAATCAATGAATATTTGGAATAATTTTCCTGGACTCCTGCAAACTATGTGCACTTTTTAATGGTTTGCCCTTTAAAAGTAACACTCAGAAATAATAATGCAAATACAACTGAGGCTGTTTTGCCTTATCTACAAGACAAGACAACAATATCCTTTATTCAAACACAATCAATATTAAAGCAATAATACATCCTTGTGGGGTCATGTGCTAACTATAATAAAGATACACTACAGGAAATAAAAGCTTAAAACTATGTGAGAGACATGGGATATCTACCCATAAGGGATAAGAAAAATAAATCAATTGCTATCCAAAGATCATATTGCAAATACACCAAAAGGTAACGGTTGATTGACAAGTTCCTTGTGCAAAATGGTAGAGCATGTTTGAAGTCCATCAGGACCAAGATGAGAAGTTAAGATAAAAACTCTAAACATATTTTTTACCAAAATTATTTTACTGCCATCAAACCCAATGAGACCTTATGCATGGGACACTGTTTCTAGCTGCAGCTCCAATAAATTTTGCCATCTAAGAAAAGAACAAACATGTGGGGTGTAACCAAAAAAAAGTCAAGTCCAAGGCAATAAAGCTTCCTTTCAGCCTTTTCAGGAAAAACTATCCACTGTCAACCATACTTGACTCAACACAGATTCCTTGATCCAACAACACATGACAGTCGCCTAAAACCAAAATTACATCATTAATGCTTCCAGAAAACAACAGTCTAAAAAAAAAAGGTTTGGAAAACGAGATAGACTATTGATCGAGTTACGAGTTGAGTTGAGTTTGAGTTGAGTTTGAGTTAAGATTGAGTTAAGATTGAGTTAATATTGAGTTACGGTTTTTGGCATTTTTGGCACTTAAATCTAATAAATATTAAGTAGAAGTCACTGAGAAGACCATCAAACACCGTTTTCGTGAAGTGCACATGTGTATATTTGCGAAATGGTTTTAAACTGATCAAAATAATCTTGAAATTTCATGCACGGCAGTATTCTTGTTTAACACTTTACCAGTTTCAGCACTTGGACTCCTTCGATTTGACTACTGTCTGTTTTGCTGTTATGTGGTCTCATCGATCAGTTGTTCCTTCAGAAGATTATTCCAAGTCGACCACAAGGCTGATGGAAAGACCAGACCACAACACCGTACTCTTTTCGACTAGTGAGAGCGATCTTTAATATCCCACAGTTTATGAACGTTGAAGGTTGTGAGACGGGACCTGCGATTTATAGTCCTTATTCGCGAAGACTTGAAAGTCTAACCACATTGCCAGAAATCGTGGACATTTTGCGCCCGTGATTAATTGTCAGCGGAATCTCATTTTCAAAATGGCGGACAAAGATTATCGCAGTCAGGGAAAACGTATCCTCTACGATATTTTAAATAATTTGAGCTCTGTTGATCTGTTTTACGAAGAAAAAGGCAAGAAAAAAACATCTTCCAAGAAAATTTTAGGTGTCTACCAGGCCGAGCGGCTGATAGCAAAAATTCATACTGCTGAGAAACCTGCTGCTTGACATAATGAAGAGGAAATTCTGTTCCTATCTTTAGTGCCCATTTTATTTTTCGTTTTTTGTAACTCTCAAGAATCTCAGACATTTTGTTTTATATGGTGTAAGCAAAGCTATATTTTGTGGATTTGTTTTTAATTTTCCCGCATATCTACCCCCATTAAAACCAAGCCTGGTATGCAAATCGCGGATTTTTGAAAGCCTAGAACCTAGTTTATATCCCGTGAAACATCTGTGGATTTATAGCAACAAACAAAATGGCGGTCAGGTGAAGTTTGGAGTTGTGAAGCTTTTCCATTTCCGTGCCCGTGATTTTTCGTACGCGAAGTGAATGAGCGAGCGACGAAGTCGCGAGAGATCGACTTGTCTCGCTTGCAAAGTCTTCATTTGCGTCTCGCGTCACAAAGGGGATGACGTCATTCGCAAGCCCTGAACTTGATGGCGCAATCCGACGAAAACAGTCGAACATGTTTGTTTCTACGAAATCGAGAAACAAAGATGAAATAAAACGAAAGCTTTTTTTCAATCTCGAGTGGCCGCTTGGAAAGGAGATTTCCAGTGGTATTTTCTGGACCAACACTTGTGCCGTGATTTGTGCTGATAGAAACGAAAGACTAATATCTTCGAAAGATTAGCAAGTAAGTGATAGCTTCGAATCGTCAAGAAAGTCAATTGATTTCACTCATGAAAGATCAGGTACGCTTCAGGTGTAGGAGACGTACTAGACCGGGATTAAAAGATACATCCTAGTGAAACTTAAGCTTACCATTTAGCGATGCAATGACTCTCGTCGATGAATACACATGAATTTTAAAATTTTTTGTTCCATTCGACGAAAAATGTGTTGATAGTCGTTGAGAATCGCCTCGGGACTTCCAGACACCCGTTTATACTTCAGATTTTAAATGTGTTGTCTCGTAAATAGCGACCGGCTAGAGACCAAATCTTTCGCGAGTGAAATCAATGGAAGAATTACGAAGACGATAGCATTGCCACCCGCTCCAAGTAAACGACCAAAAGCGTACGGGACTAGTTCAAAGGTCAGACTTTTCCCAGCTCCGGTTGGAGAAGACACAAACAGATCTATGCAAGACAGATATTCTTCAATTATTTTTCTCTGATGGTCGCGTAATTACTCGGAATACCTGAAAGGTATCCGAGTTATAATCTGTGCAGAATTTAGTTTTCTGTGCAGCAAATGGACAATAGAATTACGAGGCGGTGATTTCATTGGTTAAAAAGCAATGTGCTACACCCCTTTGAGCAATACATTTCACCTCCCTCTGTGACAAAACAACGTCATCAATAACAAATAAATAATAGACCAATTCGGCTAGATTTCCGATAGCGAGAGACTTGAAACAGCCTCACGTCCTACAGAATTTGATGAAAATCCGAATTTATAACCTGCAGTGGAGCAACCAAATGATGGTTTCTAGGGCTTCTGTGTGACCCATTTTATTTCGTTTGCTGATTCAAAGCCCAAGTTCCACGAGAGGGCAAATGACGCAATGCGATGCAGCTAAAATGTGAAAATGCTGGATTCAGCCTTATGGAATGTTATAAATGACGTATTTACTCTAATCTTGCTTGTTGATCTCATGACGAAATCGCCAGTACAGAACTTCCAGCAGCGGTATGTTATGAATGGTCGAATTTCTTAGTTTCTTTCTGTCTCAGGTGTTCTTTGTACGAACATCATCCGCCGCCGATGTCTATTTCTTGTTTAAATCAATTGATAGTTTCACGATCTTCATGTTAGCTACCTAGAGCTAGAGGTCACCGGCCGCATCATTCACAACACTGTTAATATGGAACCTTTGCAGCTGGATACCGGTTTTCACTTACCCATATTAAGACTTAATTACAAGAATAGTTTTTCACATGTTTTCTGTGTTGCTACACTAGTGTTTCACCCGCCTTTGCCTCACCGGCTGCTTTCACTTGAAACCAGTTTATTTGATGTCACGCTACATGCTAAAAAAATAGACATAAAACCCACGTTATTTCCACCCCTGTTCCAAAACATACTATTCCTTATTAGCTGTGTCACCTTTTGAAGGGAAAGGACAAAACATAGACCCCCCTTTTGGACCGGGTCCATATTTATTGTTTTCTTTTTAACTTCAGAAAGGACGATTTCGTGACAAAGGGGATGTGTTCACTTTGTGACAATGTTTTGATTGGGTATCAGTTACAAATTGTTTCATTTTGCCATTACTAACAATGATAACATTACCCAAAGAGAACAATAACAATGTCTGTTCATTCATTATTGATATTTTATTGTTATAAAATGTGATAATGTTTATATATATTCTTGGCTTGCACGTGACGTCACTGTACTTTCCATATTTGGGTATCCGCCATGTTGGGGTTCCACCGCGGGTAAAATTTACATGTGTTTATTACGCATATATGCCATCGCTGTGTACTATACGATGAGTTCTTTGGAAAATGAACGCGTCCCCTCGCTTGACGAGCTTTGTAGTAAGATCCCAATATTGTCGGAGTATAGTGCTAAACTTGACGACAACGTAAAACGAAGATACGTTGAAAAAATCGCCGAAATTGGAGTCGATCCGGTCACCATTCCCGATCAACAGTTTGACACGGAGTACCTTCCACCTATCGAAGCGATGGATTTGCTTAGCTACTTGGTTTTGGAAACGAGTTTCTACACGAAAGAGCAGTTCAAAGCATACAAGAGTTTGGAAGCCTACAACTTTGTGGTTTCAGGATTTTTATCAGGCATTCAAGGCTGTGTTGTCGCTGGAAAGCACGTTGTTACAGGAAAAGTGAGACATTCACAAAGAATGAATGACCCTTTGATCTATGTGTGGGTTGTCGCCGAAAAAGACGAAACAGTCAAATCAGCCCACTGCTTAGGGTGCAAAGCAGGGCTCTCGGAAACGTGCTCGCATGTTGCAAGTGTGTTGTTTTATATCGAAGCGTGGACGAGGATTCGCGGTCAGTTGGCCTGTACCCAGGCCAAGTTAAATGTACGTGGTTGTTGCCATCATTTGCAAAAGATGTCCCATATGCAAAAATGCGCGACATAAATTTGACCTCCGCCAGAAAACTTAAAGCGGATTTGGATGAAAAAATCGATAACTTAGGAGAGGCTCAGGCAACATCCTTCACCGGCAGCAGAAGAGAACTAACAGTACAAGTTCCCACGGAGACTGAAATGAACACCCTTTATGAAAGTCTAGACAAAAAATTTTTTTAGCTACCTGGACAGCTATCTCACATTGTAAACTAAATAGTTTTTGAGACACACAAAAAAGCTTCAGGTGTTATTGCTATTTATTTAACAAAATAAACTGTTTCAACCAATTGGCCACCAGTAAGGTTTGACAAATTAAAATACTTCCCTTTCATTACTTTACAAATCGTAATCCCCTTAACTCTTCACTCCCAAGATCTGAAATTCAATTCTCCTAACTGATGACCATACAAATCTTTGTTCTCTGTTCTTGAGAATTTGGTGTAACATAAAGACACTTTCCCATAGTTGGTAATTCTCACCACCTGTCTCCTTGACAGAGTAGTAAAATCGTTAGGAGAATTTATTTGCTAGTCATTCCTGGGAGTGAAAGGTGTAAGTAATAATTTTCTAATGTAGGCGTATGATAAAGAACTTCAACCTAATGGCTTAAAAAACTGCAGCCATTAAGGGATATAAATCTAGTGGTAAACATCTAAGTACCTTTCCTTTTTGTACAGTTATTAATGATCAATGATGAGGATATCTTTACAAGTAAACAAACTGTCTAACTGGTCATCTCTCATTTGTCTTTTTTCCCTTTTCGAAATATAATTAATTAAAACTGGCTGTTATTGGTTTTACAAGTTGCATTTTCAAATAAATGAACTGGGAATGACATGACAGGATGAACCTCTCATTGTTATAATTAATAAATATCAACTCCTTGGGTTTAACATATAAAATAGCTTTACGACTCCCGGTCAATTTGTATGTTCAAATAAATCAACTGGGAATTACATGACAGGAGAAACCTCTCATTGTTATAGTGAATAAATTTCTTTCAATTTCTTGGGTTTAACATATAAAATTAGCTTTACAAAAGCACATTGTAACCTTTGGGGAGGGGGGGGGGGGGCACTCAACATATCTTTAGCTGGGGAGGTACGGCTTAGTCACTCATCTCCCAATTTTTCATAACCAGCTTGAGTCATAATACCCTGTCTCAGACAAGAATGAACATCAAAGAATATGGACATCTAAAGTATCCTCTAAACGCCGGAGTTGCTTGTGGGTCAACTGTCTGGTGGTGTTTGAAAATTAATTTTCATTCTTTAATCTCCTCATTGAACCTCTTAAGAATCCCATTTAATTTCAGGCGAAATCCATATTTGAGACAAAAATCCCTAAAAACCATATTCAAATTGGCCACACAACCCCATAAGGGACTTCCCCAGGTGGTGGTACACACATTTACAACATTTTAAAATTAAACCAACAAATTTCGAAACAGCATGGTTTACATAAGTACAATGGAATCCCAGTTTTGTAAATCCTCTATTTTTTAAAGCTTTCCTCTCTTAAACTATTTTTAACCATTGATTTGAACTCTCTGATTTCACAAACCAATTTACACTAGCCTTAAAGGTTAACAAAATTGGGATTCCATTGTATTTTGCACAGATTAATCTAATCAAATGGGACAATGGGGCCACATAGATTGACAAGTCCAGAGCAAACTCTGAGTATGCGGTCGATCATAGGTACCTGGATCTCAGGATTTCCAGTTGGATTACAGGTTAAAAAATCTACTGACAAGGTACTCTCAAGAATAGTGTATTTCCTGCGTAAAAGTCCTATAACTCGTTCAACGTGGATCCTAACATGTGCGATCCCCCTTGTTCTTTCAACGTCAACAGGGTCCAGTTGTTCTTTTCCTTTAGTGAATGCTGGAATTATGAGTTTTGCTTGTTTAAGGGCAACACCATCGTGAACAGTGAATCCCCTGTCTGCGATAACTAGATCCCCAGGAAGCAAGTTGTTGAGCAGCCCACAATTTTCCGTGAGATACTTGTCTGAGGTGCGTCCCCCCCAGGCTTCTGAGACAAAGGAGATGCAGCCTTGAGGGGTTATGCCGATGAGGACCTTGACTGTGTTGTGGTGTTTGTACGAGCTGAACGTTTGTGCTCTAGCCAGGAGGTTTGTCGGTTTTACACAAAAAACTTCAAAACAGTCAATAATGACGGTTGTCTTATTTCCAAACGAAAACTTAAAACACTGGGGCATGGTCTTCCAAAGTTCTTCCCTCTCTGGCCACCTGATCAGTGGGGACAACCGCACATCCATGATGACTAGCCAGTGTGCAAATGTCCTTGATACTGTGGACATAGAGACTCCAAATCGGTAGGCCAAGTCTTGGTGTGGAACATTGCGTCTCAATTTCATCAGTACCATAACCATCTCTTGAAATAAAGAAAGGGATTGTGTTCTTCGTTTGACATGGGGTGCAACATGATTAAAAGTGGCTTCCAGTACTTCAAATGTTGGCAAACCAGTGTAGAAAGACACTTTCCCGTCATCATCTTTGAAATACTTTTTGTCAAAAGGCTTGCTAGTCACTGACTCAGCAAACAAGTAATCAAACTCTTCTGTTTGAGTTGAGGCATCACTTCGTGGGCAGTCCTTGATGGAAAGAGATTCCACGGAGCGATAT
This sequence comes from Montipora foliosa, assembly GCF_036669935.1. NCBI lineage: Eukaryota > Metazoa > Cnidaria > Anthozoa > Scleractinia > Acroporidae > Montipora > Montipora foliosa. Next base: position 536,216 of record NC_090879.1, read on the forward strand.
AAATAATCCAACGCTTCTGTTTGAGTAGAGCATGTGCTGTGTGTTGCTTGCTCGTTGGGATCTGATTCTTGCTGGTCTGTAGGTTGCAAGTCTAAGTTCTCCACTTGGACTTGTTCTGAACTGGTACTTGCACTTTCGATCTCAGCAGCAAAATCAGCAAGGGGAACTCCAGGCTCATTTAATTTCTGCTGCTTCAGTGAACGTTCTTGTTCCTGTTGTTCCGCGTGACGTTTTCGCCTTTCCTTTGACCTCTCCGCTCGAGCCTCTCGCGATTGCGCTTGATGTTGTTCACTTTGTGTCGCCGTTTTGTCATGGCCTAAATTGAGAGTGGGAACCCAGTCAATATTGTAACGATCCCACAAAGGAGCTGCAGTTCCAGAATGGAAATGTTGGTCGCAAACTTTATCGCTGTTCAAGATTTTATCCGTAAGATCAGCACGGCTTATTGCAGAGATCCACAATCGCCGTCGCTCGATACTCAATTTCTCAACTTCTGGGCCTTGATTTGTAATAATAGCTGGAACTCGATACAATCGGACTCCCTTACCTCGACCAGTCTTTCTAGAACAGCCAACGATCAGGCACATAGGCATTTTGAGGCAGCGGAATTAGAGAAAATCGCGTTTAGGTTCACGAGTTGGTGACTACGTGGTCAGCACACTGGCCGCCATATTGGTTTTGGAACCCCAACATGGCGGATGAAAATGACAAATTGTACCGGAAGTCACGTGACTGCAAGCCAAGAATTGTTCATGTTGGGGCTGGCTAATTTGGGAGTTCATTGTTGGATACATCAGATAAACTTTATTAGGGCTTACACTAATTTGTGAAACGAAACAAAACGCACAGAAAGACATTAAGAATGCTAAACATTCTTTAAGCTAACCTTAGGCCTAAACACAAGTTTTTAGGCCTAATTTTAGCACTGGTAAATGGTTAGGGTTGTACCCGCCCGGAAATTTTTGATCCATTTTGGCAAAATAGTAATGGGACCAAAATTACTATTTTGCGAAGTTGATCGAAATTTTCCAGGCAGGTACAACCCTAGTAAGTGTAAGCCCTTTCTAGAATAATATATGAAGAAAGTTCTTTCCTGTTCTGAAAAAAAGCTAATCAGTTTCATGTCCATGAAATTAAGATAAATTTATAGTTAAAAAGATTAATTTGTTATTTATAATATTACCAGTATAATAAATTGAATAAATGTATGATGCAGTAAGCTATTTTACAATGATAATTTCATTTCATTATATTGTCTTCATCAGAGTGATTGATTATAAAACCATATTTCCTAAATTAAATACGGTAGATTTTCACACTGGAAAATGATGTGGGTTGGTGTCTTTGATCCCATTCATAGGTTAAGTAAAATCCAAATGGCCCCTTCCATTCTAGCCTGTGCACAGCTGCCCACTCTCCGAAAAAAAATCTGAGAGCAGCGTCTGTGATTTACCGTTGATAATCGCGTTTAATGCCGCGTGATTATTGGCACAACGAGTTTTGATTGGCTTTCATTTTTATTTCTCCCCATCAACACCGTGAGAGATTTGACGATTTAACGTTTGTACTTTGTGCATGGTAAAAAATTCGAATAAAAATCTTTTTGATGGTCAAAGAGGTTTTTCTTTTAAAGTACGAGCGGAATTAATTTTTTATTACACCTGTAGTGTGGAAGAAAAGTGAAGCAAATTAGCTGAAATCGACTTTACTAAGGTTAAAAAGCTCATTAAGATGCTTTGGGACACTTTGCAGCAAAAACGCAAACAAAAACAATTAAATTGATTGAAAAGACAAACGCAACTAGATTCATTTTGACAACGTTTCGACATCGTCCGATGTCATCGTCAGGCAATGAATTTTAATCGGATGAAGCATAACTTATAGTAGAAGAACAATAGAACAATAAAACAATATATACAATAGTACGCTAACAAAAAATGTGAAATCTAAGTAAATAGTTTTGCCCTGACAGAGTCTGACTGTACATTAAGTGATGGTTTCAATTCTTTGATGTAGAACATCTCATGAATTAAGCAATCAAATTTCGATGCACATTTCTTTAAGACACTAAAACTCGCCGCTGGGGGTGCTGTTGTTTGGCCATGATCTGCTAGGCGGTGCCTCCCGATAGCTGAGTATCTATTGTTCTTGTACTATAAGTTATGCTTCATCCGATTAAAATTCATTGCCTGACGATGACATCGGACGATGTCGAAACGTTGTCAAAATGAATCTAGTTGCGTTTGTCTTTTTAATCAATTTTATCACAAGATCTAGACTTATTAAAAAACAATTAAATAAAAAAATACGGGTCAGGTCCATGGACCCGGTCTAAAAGGGGGTTCCTTTCACCCTGATGAATTTATTTGCAATTGTAAACATTAAGCGATATTCACCGGTACATTATCCGCGTTATTGTAAATGAGCAAGTGGCTACAGAAACATTTACTTGTTTTGTTCCGTACTTGGTAAATTAAAAAACTACCTCTTCCAAAATGTATCACCCTACTTCTGCGCCATATGGTATTCCGAGTAAACGCTTAAGGAAGCGTCTTGTTTGGAATATCCGGTGGCCTTAGTAGCGTGTTTGAAAATCACGCTTCACTGCTTGTGGCTAATTTTGATTGACAACTCTATCCCCTGGGGTCCACGAGGACTACTCTGATTGGCCTAGCTCAGCGACCCGTTTTTGGGTCGCTAAATTGGTGCCAATCAAGTATGAAAAGTCCTTCGCTCCGCGCGTTTCTAGACGAAGGACTTTTCGAAAGTCTAGACGTTGTCCTGAAGTCGAGAACGTGAGAAAGTGGGGTTTCACGTCGCGACGAAAACGTGAGTACTTAATCTTTTGTTTTGATCCCTTTTAGCTTACTTTTGTGCTATTTTGATGCCGAATCAAGGTAAAGTTGCATAATGATTGTCTTTATGCTTAAAACAATGTTCTGGAAGTATTTTTCCACTAATGTCCTTTTAAACTGAAAATTGTTTTTCGCATGTCAAACTAGCCTTCAGCGAAGAGGTTGCTTCCATTCAACGTACCACTTGGTATAATTAGTTTTCTTTTCCCATTTTCTCAACGTATAACCGGTAGATTACTATAGCTTGAAATAACATTGATTTTATTCTGGCAATCCCTTGTTCTTGATATTCCGTTTAACATGGAAGCTTTTTTAATCGACTCAGATGAATTTTGAATTCGAACAGT
>NC_090879.1:546917-556917 GCF_036669935.1 Montipora foliosa
GTCGATTTCTCTGAAATTTGAAAGGGTGATTGCTAACGAATAGAGAAAGATTTCCACAATAACTAAAAATTCCTGTGTTAAGCATTAGAATTCGACGAAGAGGTAAATACGACTAAATTTGTTGCGTGCGTTGTTTTGTGATTTGACTGTTGTGCAAATTTTGACAGATATTAAATTATGAAAAAATATCTACGGATAGATCGTTAAAAAATCGTTATTTTTAGCGGTTATTTGAACATAACAGATGCAACATTGTTAATACAATGTATTTGAAAGAAAAAAAACTTCGCGGGAATCGCGGTGAAAATGAGGTAACAAATTTGCATACGTGCGTTGAAATGCGATACGCGATGACACAGGAATTTTATTTCTCTGACAAATGATTTTGTCATTGTAGTGTAAGATGAAATTTATTTGGGAAGCCAACAATGTTTCTTTAACTTCCTGGTTCCAATTTATTGCTAAGATTGTTTACATGAAACTCGCGCTTTTTGCGAACTATTACATCATTTGCGTGACAATATATCCCAAAAACATTCCGATAGTAACAAACTTCATATTTAGTAGGCGAAGCATAAACTTGAATACTCCGGATTTTTTGTGGACTTACTTTTCATAAGCTTTCGAGCTCTCCTGAGCTCTTGGTCACATGACTGGTGTTGTTGGTGACGTCATCCTCGGAAGTAGGCGGGAAATTCGAAGGTTTCCGAGCAGCCCCATTCCCTCAGTTCCTGAGGAGGTTGGTCCAGATGGGGGACAAGTTGTGGCGGCCTCCGTCCTTGTTGAGTGAAGGGCATAGAGTCCGAATGTGCATGGCTTCCTTCACACCTCTTTCAAACCACCTCGGTTCAACCTCCAAAATCTCTGCGTTAGCAATATCGATGGAATGTCCCGGTTCAGTAGTGTGTATGTGCCTGGACACCTCGGAAGTAGAGGAGCTGGGGCTTCTGTGCTCCATGAATCGGGCCTTGAACGACCGTTCTGTCTCTCCTACGTACGATGCCGGGCAATCCTCACAGGGAATGTGGTAAACTGGACCCGTGGCTTGGAGTTTGTCCAGTTTATCCTTAGGCCTGACCAGTAGTTGCCGTAAGGTATTAGATGGTTTGAAGTAGGCTGGGATGTTGTAGCCTTTCAGGATTCTTCTCAGTTCTTCAGAGAACCCACGGATATACGGCATGACGACCGGGTATTTCTTCTTGCTGGTGCCGGATGATGGTAGTGTCGCGGCTTGACTTGAGGGCTGTTTTTCCTCAGCGGGCTGTTTAGGGTCTTTCAGAAGCCAACTAGGGTAACCATTGTAGCTCAGAGCAGTCCTGACATGATCAATCTCCCCCTCTCTGTCCTTGAGGTCACTGACGATGGATTCCGCGCGATGGGCCAGGGTCCTAACCACTCCCCTCTTGTGTTCCAAGTGGTGGTTACTCTCAAATTTGAGGTACTGGTCTGTGTGCGTGGCCTTTCTGTAGACTCTCGTCTTTATGGTACCATCCTCATTGATCACGGACCACGTGTCCAGGAACGCAAGGGCTCTCTCCGTGTTGTTGTCTTGGGAATGGGTCTCAACTTCTCCCTCGATGGTCCACTTGATGTCATCATCTATGCTGTTGAGGTGGTCTGTGAACTCTTGGGCGTAGGCCTTCTTTAGTTTCGTATGGGAGACGTCAACGTACCGCCGCCACCAGGTAGGGGGGTGCGCGGCCGTCGCGATGGCCTTCTGTTCAAAGTCCTCCATGTACAGATTACACACAATGGGGGAAACTGGGGACCCCATTGCAGCTCCATGGATCTGTTGGTAGAACTGACCTTGGTACAGGAAGTATGTACAGTTCAAACACAAACCGAGTAGAGTCACAACATCCTTGGGGGCCATGGGGGTCCTATCCTTCAAGGTGTCGTCCTCCTCGAGCTTCTTGTGGATCAGTACAAGGGCTTTGTCAACGGGAACGCTGGTGAAAAGGGCTGAGACATTATAAGACCTGAGTTCTTCGTCTGGGGCGACCTGCAGGGTTCTCACTTCCTCGGCGAAGGCTTTGGAGTTCTTGACGTGGTGTTCAGTTTTACCGACTAGGGGTGACAGGATATCGGCAACATAGCGGGCGATTTGGTATGAAATCGTCCCTATCGAACTCACAATGGGGCGTAGTGGGCAGTTGACTTTGTGGATCTTGGGTAGACCGTAGAACCGTTGGGGCTGGTCACACGTGGGGTACAGTTTAGAGTGCAGGGCATAGTCGATTACCTTGCGGTCCTTGAGGTCTCTAAGGGCTGTGGCGAAATCCTTCTTGTATCTGCTAGTGGGGTCTGCTTTCAGCTTCTTGTAGGTCTTGGTATCGGACAGGATTGCTTGGCATTTGGTGTGGTATTCCTTCTTGTTCAAGACCAAAGTGACTCTTCCTTTGTCGGCAGGCAGAATCATGATGGAGTCGTCCTTCTTCAGGTCATCGATGGCCTTTCTCTCCTCGTCTGACACGTTCTGGTCTTTCACCTTGTCGTTGTGTTCCAACAAATTCAACACCTTGGCCCTAAGGTTGATAGAATCGCTGTTGTTGAGTTGCCTGCATGCTGATTCAGTGACCGTGACGATGTCAACAATGGGGAGTCGACGTGGAGTCACCGCAAAGTTCAGTCCTTTCTTGAGAACAGACAGCTCAGGATCAGATAGAATACGATCAGAGCAATTCTTAACCCATTTTGACATACAGTCGTTGGCTAACTTGTTGTTTACCTTGTTGTCCGATTGCTTTTTTCTTGTCTCGAACATCGATGAGTCTTTGGAATTTGTTTTGCTGTCTTGCCTTCGTGAGATCGTGTTCCCGCATCTGCGCACTCCGCACAAATGACGTCACTTCCTCCCGTTTTCCTGGTAACCGATCGTCGATCTTTTTGGCGAAATCATCCAGGTTTTTCTTCAAATTACTGATCTTACTCACTGTTTGACCGATCCTAACTCCGAGAAGAGATCGTTCCGCTCTGCGTAAAATGTTATTAGCCCTCGTACCTTGTACAGTAGAGTGTAAACGTAGACTGACAGGTGTGACGCCATGATGTTTACAGTGGAGGTTGAACCGGAGATGGTTTCCAAATCGAGCAACTTTCTTGGCTTTCTTGACGTCACCAACAACACCAGTCATGTGACCAAGAGCTCAGGAGAGCTCGAAAGCTTATGAAAAGTAAGTCCACAAAATATCCGGAGTATTCAAGTTTATGCTTCGCCTTCTATCATATTCCCGGATAGATGAATCTTCACAGTACTAAACTTCATATTTATTATCCATTTCTTCTGCTTTTGTGCTTGTCAGCATTGTGATTTGCGATAATTCTTGAGTCTGTTTTTGTATCTCATGGATGTTCAGATTTTCAATTACATGGCCGCCAGGAGCCGATCACCCGCAGCCTCCATCCAGACTATATCCTTGAGTCAACCTTTGCCTATATCTTTTTATTTTTAGAACCGTCTGATAATATTTTGTGAGACGAACGCGGCCACTGGTGCGTGACTGCTTGTGACGTAATACAATAACTTTGTTCTGATTGGACGGCATAATGCATTCGCGGGAATTCGAACGTCTAAAAATAAAAAGATACGGGCAAAGGTTGTCTCTAAGGGTTTATATGGGAGATTGAGGCTCCAGGTGATGGGCTCCTGATGGCCGCTCAACCTCGCGATTGTGTAAATAGTTCACGCTGAAGTCAAATTAGATACGTCCTCAGGAACCCGACAAAGAAGACTTCCTGGCCCGACAGATGAAATGTGAATATTCAGTTAAATATTACAACAAAATATATATAAAAGCTATGTTATTTTTTTCCTTTATCTGAGAACAAACGAGTGAATTTTACTCAAGAACGTGTTTTATTATCTTTAAACTGAATTTATTACCAAAGCTTAAAAAACTAAAAGACCTCAAAATGGGACAGGATGTTACAAAATAATTAAAGGTGTGAACGTGTAAGCTAAAGGGCTTCTGCTGGCGCGGCATGTGGGTGACCCTCATGGTCTTAATGACCCCCCAGTTGAAAAAATTAACTGGACCCCTGCAGTGCAATACCACCCAATTCAGTGCCAACAGGAACCACAGGCAACCCAGTGTACGCTTTTCCATTGCGTCCTGTTTCACAGGGAACCCTGTGTGACCGTTAATAGGGCCGTTTATACGAGACAAAATAAGCCGCGGCTTACTCCGGCCGCGGCATACATAATACGCAAAAGGGACTATTTATTCGAGTATAAACTCCCAGGCCAGGATAAGCCGCGGCTTGAGAAAGCCGTGAACGTAGATTTTGTACCATTTATACGGGGTGTTCGTGTCTTATGTAAGCCGCGGCCAGAGAAAGCCGCGGCTTATTTTCTCTCGTATAAACGGCCCTAATATCTACATCTTTCACAAATGGCTTCTTGTCGGCATATACACGACGCTGCACTTGAGGTCATCCAGCGAATTCATAGAAGGTTCGGATATGCTCTTTATTTGCTAAATTATCTTGTTTAAGGACGTTCGCGCCCATTGCTACTGCGCATTTTTTCGCGCATGTCACGCATACGTCATGTATCGCAGATCACGAAGGTAAACACGATGCTGAAGGTGCAAACATTTTCCACAAGAATGAAACGTCAAAGCGTGTGGCATTATGGGATAGCTGTAGACCCAGGCCTTCTCGGAAATGTCACGCAATGACGTGACAGCGCGAATAGACAATAGCCTTGAGAACTTCGCAGCGATTTTACTCTCTTTAACACTCGGTGACCCCCATTTTTCTTTCCGTAGATCACTTTCTTTCCTGATTTTGTCCATTTTAACAAAAAACAAAAAAATCTGTACGTGAGAAGTTACAAATATTTCGCCTTTTATGCTCTCGTGCCACCGAAGTTTTCTTTCTTAGACTAATATGTACCGTTTTCCAAGGTCTATTTCACCACAGAAAAAGACATCAGCTGCAAAAGTTTATTTAGTTCTATTAATTATGTTGAATTGAGTACGTTTACCTGATTTAAATTTCACTAATGTAGCTTTTTTATTTTTGACAGTTGTAAGCTAAGATCGGATTAAAGTAACGCAAGCTTCTAAAAGTGCACCTCATGATCTCGAAAACGAGCACGGTGAACCCCAATTTTTTTTTTGCCTTTTTGGCAAAAGTTGATCATTACCTTTCTGTGTGGCAAGTTTGAAATGACGATCGGCGGGTTGTTGTTTGTCAAAATCAAGGTTGGACCAGAGTAGAAAGAAATCTTCATTTCTCAAGTGCTTTCTTCGTTGAATATTTCAGGTATCTTTTTTCACACATGGAGTTGACCATACAACAAGTTTTGTTTATCGTTCTTTCGTTTGCTTCAGTTGTAACAGGTAAGTTTTTTCGTGTTATAGCGGAGCTCCGCGCGCGTGCGCACGCGGAGCACCATTGTTAAGAAAATATGGTAACCCATCGATGCGAGAAATCTTGGTTTTATAACCATGACGTCATAAACCATCCGTACATTCGTACGTAAGTCCGTACGTCCACCCCTCAATGTATGCCAATGTGACCAGTATCATGCTAGTTTACAGCATACATCTTTGATATTGGACATCCATCTTTTGATTAATTGACACCTGTCAGAACAAGATATCAGCTGACCAGTATCACATGACCATATCGCGGGCTCAAGCTCAAGTTCACCGAGGTCAGCTGTTTTTTTTAAGTTGACCGCTGACCAGGTACTGGTTTTCGATTGGATTGCAGGCTCAACCTAGGTGAACTCACCTGAACATGTCCCTGAACATATAATAAGCGAGGCTTCATTTTTCGCGCGCTTTCTGTGGCTCGACGCGGCTATACAGCCATACTGTATATCAACGAAAGTTCTTACACAGTCAGCGCTTTTCGTGTTAAGGCGGAAAACGGTTTTGAAGATGTTTTCTTTCTGCATTTTTCGCTGGTTTTAATCCAGTTTGACATATCATGATATCTGGGGTCCACACTGGTGGCTACGCAGTTATTCAAGTCAAGCATCAGCGGGGTGTAAACTTAAGCTGAGTGTTTATTTTTAATTTGCTTAGAGCCGCATTTTTCTCTGTATTGCAATTTGTGGCATATCTTTAGAAGCTCTGATAAGCTAGGTTACATGATACCTGGAGGACCTATGTCTAGAACAGAAACGAAAGGACAGAGCGAAAGAGAACAACAACGACAAAACAGAATACCAGTAATAGCTCATACTTAGCACACAAATTCTTTCCTCGGGCACTAAACCATTTGTTATCTTTACGGATGCGTTATTTAAAGTGAATGCGTATTTTTAAAAGGTGGTTTCATCGGTTCTTCCTTTTTTCAGGAATGAAAATCGAATTTTTATTGTCAACTGGAATTAAATAAAAATTATCCGTACTCTTTTGGACATAAAGAAAAAGTTGATTTGTTTTTTTGTTTGTTTGTTTTCCTCTAAAATGCGAACGAACAATTGCTTTTTTAATCCTTTTGCCCAACTGGTTTTCGTTGTGCCTCGACAGTGACAAGAACGTTTTGCCCTTATGTTATAAACACGTATTCGCAATGAGTTCTCGTAAAATTAGGAGGAAATCTCAGTAGCTTGTGTTTTCAGAAGTTTGTTTAAAGCACCCAAATGTTATTTAATTGTTGGAGCAGATCGTGTTTGAAGTTCGTCCTTTCTTGGTTCCATTGTCGTAGTTTGCCGATTCTTGTACCAAGCCAGCCTGGCGTGTTTCTATGAAATACATCAAAATGTGAATGATCTTGTTTTCAGAAATAAAGGGGAATAAAGTACATCAGTAAAACTCTTCTTTGACCTTGAACTGACAAAGTTGTTTTTATGGCTTTTAATTTTAGCATGATTCCTATTCGCTGGCTATTGACAGTTGACTCTGAAATGGCTTTTTTTCCTTTTCAATTCGCTCGCTGACGCTGTGCTTAATGCTTGTTTTCTTTTAAAACTCATTCGGTTCAAGAAAAAAATTATTGCCAAACTGGTGAATTGCAAAGTAAATTTCACTGGAAAAACCGATGTCGCACTCATCGCTTCGTGATTCATGCGATATCGGTTTTTAGCGTAAAATTTACCGTGGAAGTCATTACGTAGCCAATGAATTTTTCTATAGAAGAAAGCAAAGAAAATTATTTAATGATGAAATGGTATATGAAATGAATCATGTATGAACTGCGGATATGAAATCAAGTGACGCTTGATCTTTGCAGTTATGAACGCAATTTTCACAATTGCGTTGAGAAGCCTGAAAAATTCAGGACTTCAACGGGGTTTGAACCCGGGTTGAAGTCCTGAAGTCCTTCGCTACGCAGTTGTAAAAATTGCGTTCATAACTGCGAAGATCATAGCTTCACTTGATTTCATATCCGCAGTTCATATATGATTCATTTCATATACCATTTCATCATTGTTTCATTCCTCACGGGACCATTAGAACCCACAAATGACCAGCTCCCAACGTCAATGGGTTCATAACTCAGTTGGTTAGAGCGTCGCACCGGAATCGCCAGGTCACGGGTTCAAACCCCGTTGAAGTCCTGAATTTTTCAGGCTTCTCTACGCGATTGTAAAAATTGCGTTCATAACTGTGAAGATCAGAGCTTCACTTGAAAATGATTTAATTATTAAAGCAGCAACCGGAAACATCAAAACGCGGACAATTCGAAACCTTTTATTTTCACAGACCGTACAGGCAGTAAGAATAAATAACCAGGGAGCTCCGCTTTTAGGCTTGGCTAAATCTATATATTACTAATATATACCGCTTACTAACTGAGTTCGAAATCCGTACTGTAAGTTACGGACCGAGTTTTTTTCCGTTGATTTCGCGCTTGGGCCGTGAATTATCGGGAAAAAGCGAGGATCAGTTCACAATACCGCACGAATCGAGAAAACGAGCTTAGTAAGACATTTAGTGTGTCTCTAAGGTAAAAAGGCAGGCGAAAAAAGAACCTGGTTCAACTGCCACAAATGATTGGCATGGGTAGAAATTTGAAAAACGAGTTGGAAGCTGTAATTCTTAGAGACTTTTTCGGCAAAACGGTGCATGCTGAGTAATCAGGATAAAATGCGTGATGAGCTTACAGAGTGGTCTATCAAAGTTTCATTGTGATGGTTTGTGAACGAAAATTTACAGTTTCTTGTAAAGTTTTCTCGATCAAGTCAAGGTGAGTGTTTGATTCTATGCTTATTTACTAGTTTGAGTTGTGTAGAAGTTATTCGAGTCCGTGAAATGGAGAAAATTTATCATAAACATGCCGAAGTGAGGGCAGTTACGCAGTTTCAGTCTTAACATTTCTTCTAGAGTCAATTTTATCACTTTTCGAGTTATCTTTTTCCTCTCAGATGGAAGATATGGCTTTCGAAGATTTCTGGAGTGGAGCGTTGGTCAACTTTAGTTTTATTTCAGGATGAGAAGAGGAAACGGTCGACAACAGGAGACAAGAAAGATCTTGCTGCACGCACTCTTGTTGCTTTCGAATCAAACGACCCGATTGTTCATTTCCGATCTGCTAGAAAGAGAGTATAACAGACTTCTGAGTAAGTGTGGTATCGAAAATCCACGAAATCTAGATGAAAGTGTTTGGTACAGCGATCAGTCCGCTTTTGGGGCAAATATTTCACTATGTTCTCTGAAACAAAGGCCTTTGACACCGATTGTGTCGGGAAACGCAAGGCCTACTCTTATTTTAAGAGATTGCATGTGCACCAAGCTCTGACCTACTCGCCGAAGGATTCGGATGATCTTGTTGTGGTGAAATGATCTGTTATGCTATCATTGAGCATTAACGAAAAACCAAGAGAGTTGTGTTTTAATTTCAAAATCCACAGGCAGTTGCTTGACTGCTCGGTCTTTCTTGTTTCCTGTTGTCGACTTTCCTCTTCTCATCCTGAAATAAAACTTAAGTTGACCAATCCAGAAAATCTTCGAAAGTCATATCTTCCATCTGAGAGAAAAAAGATAACTCGAAAAGCGATAACATCAACTCTTAAAGAAATGTTTTGATTGGAACAACGAAGCGTCAATTGCGTGACTGCCCGCACTTCGGGTTGTTAACGACAAATTTTCTCACGGACTTACATGACAAACGGTAAATTTTCGTTCACAAACCATCACAATAAAACTTTGATCGGTCACTCTCACTCCGAAGTCTGAAGCTCATCATGCCCTTTATCCTGATTACCCAGCATGCACCGTTTTGCCGAAAGGGTCTATAAAAGAGTAGGTCTGGCCCTGTTAGGCGGGCTGCCGGCTGGCTCGTTTAGACGAGATCCCGTTACATCTGAGAAAAACACCAAGAATCAAGTTTGCAATTATATTTGCCCTTTTTGAAAATAGGAGTCACTCTTGCCAATTTCCACTCATCTGGAAAGATACCAGTCTCAGTCGATTTAGCAAAGATTAGTGTAAGAGATGGCGAAACTATGCTGGCAGCCCTTTTGTTTGGAATATTATCTAGTCGAGCTGACTTCCTGTCATTTAATTTTAAACTAAATCCACCGATGGTGCTTTCAATGAGAACGAGGTTTCAGTCGGCGTGGCATACGTTTCAGGCTCTTTATCAGATGTTGGAATTTCTGATGCCAGCCTCTCATCGATGGTTGAAAAGTGCAGATTTCGTTCTTCAGCTATTTCAAGGGGTTCAGTTGTAATTTGCTCGGCACTTTTTATTTCCGAAGTATTCCCGGATTAACTCTGAACAAGAGACTATGAAGGTAAGAGAACACATCCCCCATACATGGGCCTTTTCCCATGATAATCTTTTTCAATCTAATTTTAGCCCGCAGTGAAGCTGCGAGGCTATTTTAGGAAAGACACCTGATTGGTCAATTCTAATGACGTAATGACGTAATGACCGCTTTGTTGTTCTGCTTTGAGAAAATGGCATCTGTAGTAGAAATCAAAACTTTGAGTTTGAAAAGAGTGGGAAAAGTTCCCGTCCACGTATAGAAGACTGGTCCATGCTGTACATAGCTGAATCCGATGAAGGTGATGTCGAATCAACAGAAAGTAGGGAT